>NC_000086.7:11791306-11886306 GCF_000001635.26 Mus musculus | reverse complement strand
TTATGGGATACCACACCCGATTTATTAGGCACAGAGAGCTATGGCTCAGGACTTTAAGTAGGGCTCAGTTGAGCTGATCTCTTGCTCTTGTGCCATCTGAATTGGTGGTTGTGCAAGGTCTTGAGGTGATGGCTTCCATCACCTGGTTGGTGCTTTGGAGATGTGCCATTGCCTGCTGCTTCCATTATAACAACCATCCCGAGAGAACCAGGAGGAAGCTGTGTAGCGTTTGTTCAGCTTGCCTCAGCAGTCATGTGGCCTCATGCAGCCCTATAGCACAGTAGCGCTTGAAGGAATCAGGGTCTCACTCAGGTCCAAGGGAAAGAGACACAGAGCCAAATTCTAACACAAATGGTAGCAAAGAATTTTGGGCCATGTTTTAAAACAGCTGTAGTTTCTATTCTTAGACAGGTGTACATTTAACTTTGTATTTTATAGGTCTGTGAATGACCCACTAATATTAAGATGTCTTTTGATCCTTCCAACAAACCTCCTGATGAAAGCCACGTGATTGCACCCATCACACTGATGAGGGAACTGATTTTCATGGGGACGCTGTGATTTAATCAAATGTGAGGCATAACGGTCTGAGCCTTGAACTCAGTTTTCCAAATAATGGATTCTGAAGGGTAGGTGGTATTATCACGAGAAGGGCAGAGAGTTGTCATGGATCTTCAGAAGCGTCCCTGATGCCTACCTTTGGAAACAGTGTCTTTAATGCCTAATGAGCTGGTTTGGCTCCAGCCTTTAATCCCAGCACTCATGAGGCCGAGGCAGGCAGATCTCTAAGTTTAAGGCCAGCCTGGTCTACAAAGTGAGTTCTAGGACAGCCAGGGCTACACAGAGAAACCCTGTCTCGAAAAAGCAAGCAAGCAACAACAATACATGTCCACCAGATGTTTTCAGGGAAGGTAATGTGGGTGTGGTGGGTGGGGGCTATCATTTCTCCTAAGGCTGGAGACTTAGTGGAAGCCCTTCGCTATGAAAAACCTCTGCAGCTACTACCTTTCCTCTTTCTCTTCCCATCTTCCAATCATCACCCAGGGAGGTGGGGGGTGGGGTAACAATAAAATGCTAATTCATCAAATACAAATGTACAGAAGGCAAGCACAGATAGAATGGCCGCTCACTGGGTAAATATTTGATCAGCAAGTAAAAATTCCAATTTGCACTATTTGTCCAAGGTGAAAAGTATATTAGGGAATGGATGTAATGGGGGTTAAGTAGGCCTGCAGGAGGTCTCCAGGACACCGCCCCCAGAAGCCCTTGGCTTCTTACTAACCCAAGTGACATGCAAGTCTGGGCTGGACAGCTCCAACAGCTCGTGCAGGTAGCTGAGGTTGGCTGCTCCTCTTTACCTAACACACCCCCAGCTTCTTCCCCAGCTAGAGTAGCTCTACATATTCTGTTGCATTACCATACAAGTGGAAGTGGCTCTTGGCTATTCCCACTGCTTTACATCATCATTTGTAGCAAAGAAGTAGCCACACTGGCTCGATGTGGAGGGCAATGTAGTTGGGAGATTGGGAATGTGTTTAAAGGAGAAACCAGGACTAAATTTTGCCCATGCTGTTTACTTCAGCCCTACATTGCCCCAGACCTATTAGCTTCTTCAGGACCCTTACCATTAACTCAGGGAGACAGTTGTGTTTTGATAAACCAGGAGCAATGCGTATATCTGGAGAATGCATGCACTATGTCAACAAAGCATGTGAGTGAGTGAAAGTTGGGGCGGTGTGGGGCCAGCTCTGGATTCTCTGGAGATGAAGCCGACTGGCTGTAAAACTAGTTACAGCTGGCGCCTGGCAAAGCTGAGGAAGAAGTGGGCTGAACTGGAGGCCAGTGAGGACCACTTCCGCCACTGATGATGGGCCAAGCGGTGGCTGCTTTGTGGTCCTGATTGGTTTGTCCTATTTAACTGTAGCTGGTCCTGGGCTGCCCAGTGTCCTGGTGGGTGACACAATAAAGGTTAATGAGCAGTGCTGCAGAAAGCCATAAGTATCAGGCCTCCTGCAGTGCCAAGCTGTGGTGGCCTCTGGTTTACTTGGAGGCTGTGCCAGAGTGGAAGAGAATCGCACAAGGACGAAATCAGAGCAGAGTTCTCCTCCCTGGGCCTTGGGTAATTTAGCAAATCAAACCCACCGGGGTTGGGATCAGGTCAGGCTGGGTACCAGACACATCAGCCTCCAGAGGAACAGTGAGGGGTAACTGGGCCCAGAGGAAAAGCAAGAGAGCTATCTGTACAGATGTGCTAAACCCCCAGAAATTCAGGATGTGGCTGAGTCAGAGGAGCACAGCCTGGATTCCCCTTTGCAAAAGGCCTGATAGCCCAGCTGTGGGCCTTGCCATCTGTAGGCAGCTTCCAGCTGTGAGACGTTCAAGGTCAGCTTCAGCTGCTGAGAACACATTGCTTAAGGTCATACTCTCCTAGGGTGGTCACTCTTACAAAAGCCTCCCCATTTTGGCTCAGAAATTGGACTTTCTGGAACTTTCTTCTCTAAGTTAGTGGAGACTCAGCAAGGCCTACATCTCAACTCAACTCAACTCCTCCTACTGTCCCCAGTCCTGCTTTCCCCCCTCCTTCCCTTCATAGGCCCCTCGATCTCCCTGTCCCAAGCCTGTTCTTAGTGACTGCTTCCAGAGAGCTTAAGCTCACAGAGAGTAGCATGTCCTTTAGTTATGAATTCTGTCCCAGAAGCCAGCAGAAGTGCAGATGTCTCTGGGGGAATTGGTCCAGTTTCTCTTAAATTGTTCCAGAAGTTTCTACCAATGTACATTTCTACTGGACATATTTTCAGTTTCTTTGAGAGGTTATTCCAGTAATCAGAGGTGATTTCCAGTGGTAGGGCACTCAGCTGGCGTGTGTGAGGCCCTGGGTTCCACTACAGTACTGAAGAAAAAAGAAAAAGAAAAGAAGAGAAAAGAAAAGAGAGAGTACCGGTGAGATGGCCCAGGGGGTAACAGCTCTTGCCAGCAAGCCTGATTGATGGCCCAAGTTTGAGCCCTGGGACCTACATGGTGGAAGGAGAGACCCGACTTCTTCAAGTTCTGCCCTTTTACCCTCTGCTTATCTATGTACATGCACTTGCACATGCTCGCACACACATACAGTAATAAAAACATTTTTAAAAGACAGAACACATCTGTGAGGGACCACCCCCAGCCTCAACCTTCCAGATGCATTTCATCCTGTTCTTCCTTCCCAGACTACCTTGCCCCATCCCCATCTTGCTGAAGCCCATCCTTCTAGCACCTGTACCTGCAAAGGACACTCTGAGCCCCGTGTACCTCTTCTCTTCTTTGTTCCCAGTCTTCTGTGGCTCTCTGCCACAGGGAGCCATCAGTGCCCCTCTGCATACAGACTCCCCACCTCTCACCAGCCACCCAGCCTTTATTGTCAGTATGGGGACCAAACCAAATCACTTTAATCATTGGTTCGTCAACATGGCCATCACTGCTACCTTAGTCTCACCAATTAGGTTCCATGCCTTCATGATAGTCTCTGTCTTCTCCCTTTGGCAAAGACAAGGGCCAACCTGGGACTCCAGCTGTCACCTCCAGAGGGCCTCCAGGGGAGGCCCAGTTCCCATCAGCAAGAAACTTCTCTGACCTGCTTGGCAGCTGCCTCCCTTAACACCAGAGGCCTAATTAGTAGCTCCAATTTCCTCCTCCTCCTCTTTCTCCTCTTCTGCCCGACCTTTTACCCTGACGGGTACCCCAGAGTCAGGACAGAGTGGTACAGTTGTCGGAAAAGAGGGTGGATTTTCAGCCATCACATGGTAACAGCATGGAGTACAAGTTCTCACTTTGCATTCCTGGTTGCGGCTAGCTCAGTTCAACATCTATTTACCATATATTGTGTGGCTGACCCCAGCTGAAAGCAGGGTCTGCCAGGGTGCTGGAGAGTCAGTGAGGGCCCAGCTTCAGGGACAGCCACCCAGGATCCTGCTCTTCTAGATCTGAGCAGCTGGGGGGAAGGCTGGCCTGAGCCAGCTGCCAGGTCTCCAGGGGTTTGCTTACTGGGGACTGGCTCCTGCCTTAGCCAGGAGACTAGGGCTCAAGTGAGACAGGTTCCTCTTGAACTCCCTCTCTGCTTCATTTCTACAATCAGAAAGGCAGCCCAGCCCAAATGAGATGCCCACATTTTATTGCTCAGAGTGTTTTAGTTCTCATTTGGCTTCGTTTGGAATAGAGGTTTTACTAAGTGGCATAAATTGAGCCTAACAAATTTTAAAACTAAAACAGCAACACCCTCAATGCTTAACACTGTAATTGGTGAGATAAAAAGTGAGTTGTAGAGGGGTGGAAGAGATGGGAGGGAGGCATAAGAGGAGGGGGGATGGGCAGCCAGGCCATTTTCCCAGCCCCTGTAGTCAATGCATAGGGATATCTCTAGACCCCAGGAGTACACTGTGCCGTGTTTTTGTGCAGCATAGCTGTTTGCCCTTACAGCAGAGGAGACTTTCATGTAAGAAGTCCTTCTAGCCCCCCTGAAGCCTCCATCCAGGAGCCTAGCTCACTTGGACATTTGAATTCTATTTTGGAGGGGCTGACAAGGCCTGAGGGGGGCACTAACTGCTGGGAGAGGTGGTGCCAAGGTGGGTAGGATGGGAAAGGAGAGAAAGGGACACACTAGCCTCCATTCCTGCTTCTGGGGTAAATTGTGGTGAAGGGTAATAAGTGTGTGACAAGGACTTATGATCGTATCTGTTCCCAAAGAGATGGCCAGGTCACTACAGAGGTGCACTGAGTGTACTTTGGGGTACCCGGACTCTCATTTTCCTTTAAGGTTCCATAGGTGAAGACACTCTATGAAGAAACAAGCCCGAGTGACTAGGGAGCATCCCTGGAGGGCTTTGGGTACGGAGAGTGAGGGTTCTGGTAGCAGCCAGAGAGGTCATTTAAGGCCGCCCACTGGCTACCCTAGCCAGGATTGATCACCCCCTCTCAGGAACTGGCCAGCACTTGATGGCTCAGGACTTGATTCTGAGCATGCTTATAGGGAGCTTTGGCCTGCAGACAGAAAGGGGGGGGGGCTGCTTGGCAGCAGCCATCTCCAGCTGGCAGACAAGCTTTGCTCTGTGTGGTCACGGGTGACCTTGGCTGAGCCCCCAAATTCTCCAATTTTACTTTCTCCAGGGTGATGGCTACCACAACACTCTTGGCTTTGTTTTGTTTTGTTTGCACTGCTGGAGAAGGAACTCAGGGCCTCCTGGTCCACCAGGCAAGTTCTCTGCTACTGAGTCACACTGCTGCCCAACCACAAAAGTCTTGAAAGCAGAACTAAGACATGCAAGATGAAAATGCTTTCATTCCCTCCCCCACAAGTTGTTATGACAACACCTTGCTTTAGGATACCCTTAATATTAAGGCTCAGAACTGTATTTAAAACACAAGGTCCATCAAGATACTCAACCTCAGGGGGCCTAGAATGACAGCACGGTTGGTACAATGCTGGCTGCACAACCAGGAGGAACTGAGTCCCATCTCTAGCACCCACATCGAGATCCCAGCATGGCAGTGCTTGCTTGTTATCCCAATACTGGGAGCCAGAGACAGGAGGATCCTGGAGTGCTCTTAATCATTAGGACATATCTCCAGTCCTGCTTTTATTTCTTTAGTGTATGTGAGGCTATGAGAGCCTACAGATGCATGTGTGTGTGTATGTGTGTACAAATAATTTTCTATATATGCCGGTGTCTTAGTTACCGTTTTATTGCTGGGAAGAGACACTATGACCAAGGCAATTCTTATAAAAGGAAGCATTTAACTGAGGGCTTACTTACAGTTTCAAAGAGTTAGTCCATAAACATCACAGCAGAAATCATGGTGGGAAGTAGACAGGCATAACTCTGGAGGAGTACCTGAGAGCTTTGATCCTGATCCAAAGTCAGAGGCAGAGGCAGAGAAAGGGAGAGGGGAAAGGAGAGGGGAGAGGGGAGAGGGGAGAGGGGAGGAGAGGGGAGAGGGGAGGAGAGGGGAGGAGAGGGGAGAGGGGGGAAGAGGGGAGAGGGGGGGAGAGGGGAGGAGAGGGAAGAGGGGAGGAGAGGGGAGAGGGGAGGAGAGGGGGAGGGGAAGGGGGAGGGGGAGGGAGAAGAGGGAGAAACTGGGCCTAGCAAGGGCTTTCGAAACCACAAAGCTCACTCTCAGTGACATACCTCCTCCAGCAAAGCCACACCTCCCAATCCCTCTCAAACAGTTCTACTCCCTGCATTCAAACAGATGAACTTATATAGACCATTCTCTTGCAAATCACTATAGCAGAGAAGCTCAACCCAGAGCTCTGACACAAGAAAAGTATTCAGTGCAGTCATGTGTCACTTGATAGGACACAGACTAGGAAAACGTTGCTATGTGATTACATCATTTTGTAAACATCTGAGAGTGTTCACAAATCTAAATGGTACAGGTTGAGCTAATGCAATTCAACAGAGCTGTAAAAATGGGGTGCTTAAGACTGCTGCTGCTATGATGGAGTAGGCTGTTTTACAGTAGACATTTTTTTTTCTAATAACTAGAAGAACTTACCTCTAAAATGATCAAAAATATAGTAAGGTAAATGCATAAGCCAATAACAGGCATTTAATAGCAATTATTATATATGCACAGCATCTTTGTTAACACTATATCACAGGCACATAAGTAACATTCTACACTGCCATGACACCAGGTCACAGGGACTTTTCATCTCCGTTACATTCTTATGGGATGATCATCTTATTTTTAGTCCATGGTCAAAGTTGCTTTATGCTGGCCATGACTCTACAAAGCACTCAACCACCGAACTCCATCCTAACATACTTTTTCCCTTCTTATTTTGAGACAGAGTCTCACTTAGTTCCCTAGACTGGCACATTTAAGTGGTGTACAAGCAAAACATTCACACATCTAAAATTTTTTTAAAGTTAAAAAAAAAAATCTCTGAACCTGGTAGTATCTGTCAAATTTTCAAATGTGCATACTCCTTGATATAGTGATTCCTCTACTGGGAGTTGATGCCCCTTGCATGTGTTATGCCATGCTACAGGCAGCTATTGCTACAAAACCAACTGTGTAGGTTTGAATGAGAATGGTCCCTACAGGCTCATGCGTTTGAGTATTTGGTCCTCAGTTTGTGGAGCTGTTTGGGAAGGATTAGGAGGTGTGGCCTTGTTGGAGAAGGTGTGTCACTGGGGATGGTTTTTTTTTTTTTTTTAAAGATTTATTTATTTATTATATGTAAGTACACTGTAGTTGTCTTCAGACACTCCAGAAGAGGGCATCAGATCTTGTTACAGATGGTTGTGAGCCACCATGTGGTTGCTGGGATTTGAACTCTGGACCTTCGGAAGAGCAGTCGGGTGCTCTTACCCACTGAGCCATCTCACCAGCCCTGGGGGTGGGTTTTGAGGTTTCAAAAGACTCACAGGATTCCTAGTGTGCTCTTTATCTCCGGCTTGCCCTTTGAGATGTATCAGGCCTTTGTTGCACCATCATGTACTCTAAGCCCTTGTAATCATTGGTTGTCCTGGAACTCACAATGTAGAGCAGGTTGGTCTTAAACTCAGATATCTACCTTTTGCTTCCAAAGTTCTGGGACTAAAGGCATGTACCACCATGCCAGGCACTGTTATTACTTCTTGGTTTGTTGAGTGGTCCTATTGGTTTGCGTTAGACTAGCCTCATTTTGTCTAGGTTCCCCTGGTGGATCTGTGGTCAGCAGACAGATGGGCTGGGAAATGAGGCTCTGTTCCATACCCCGTGTACCCAGCCAGCCCAGGTTTGCCTTATGCATTTGGAGACACACAAAGAAGAAAAGTACATAAAGTACTTTTAAAAGCAGCTGTTTACATCATTTGCTAAACAAGTCATGTGGTGAAGGGGCAAGGAAACATACTGGCATCTTTAGTGAGAGGAGCAGACTGAGTAAAGGTCAAAGGGCAAGAGGAAAAGACTCGGTGCCGTAGGCATGATCAATCCGCTGCGTGAGTGAAACAAAGGCATGTGGTTACTTACTGCAGCACGGCTGGTGACAGAACCAACTGAGACAGCCATCAGGAAGAGGCGGGCTAAATGAACCATGTCTACACTCTAGAAACATCTGTGGCTGGAAAAAAAAATGAAGAAGCGCTGTGTCTGGTTGGAGAAGTCCTGAAGGTAGACAATTCAACAAAAAAATCCCCGAACAAGTAAGTGCATAAGAGTGTGTGTGTGTGTGTGTGTGTGTGTGTGTGTGTGTGTGTGTAGTAGGCAAACTGTGAAGATATGTAGGACTCTATGGAGCTGAGGAGAGGGTTCAATGGGTAAAAGTGCTTCTTGCCATGTGAGCATGAGAACCTGAGTTCAAATCCCCAAGTCTTGCATTAAAAAAAGCCTGCCATGGCTGTGCATGCCTGCGATTTCAGTGCTGTAGGGGCTGAGGCAGGTAGATCCCAGAGTGCACAGGCTATCTGCCCTGTCAGAAACACAGAGTGTCAAGTTCAATGAGATACCTGGTTTCAAGGGAAGAAGTTGGAGAGTTATAGAGCAGGACACTCACTGTCTTCTTGTAGCTTCCATGTAGGAGTGCATGCATCTACATACATGTGCACAGACATAGGTATATATCACAAACACACAGAGAAAGAAACTGTGCATTTCTATCCATTACTGCTTGCATACAGTAACTATACAAATGAGCATGGGTAGGGGCTCCAGATAGAGATAGAGGGGACATTTTTCATTATATGCATAAAGTAAGTCTCAGACTCCTACAATAACACAGATATAAAAATTAACATTAAACAGCTTCATGGGTGTGCTCACTAAATAAACTCGGAGAAAATACAAACAGCGACTTCTGTGGCCTCCGGAAATCTCTCTAGAGTTCTCTATAGAGAACTTGACCATTACATTTGAGGTCCTGGGTTTGAATTCCATCACACCAGTAAATAAATACAAAATTTAAATCAATGGAAATTAATAAATCAAAAGTGAAACAGTGATCCTCCAGCCTCTGTCTCCTAAGTGCTGGGCTTGTAGGCATGTGCCACTCCTAACATAAGTCTTACGTTCTAACCTGCTTTTCTTTTGTTTGGTCTTTTAAGAGGGTTTCCCTATGTGGACCTGGCTTGCCTTGAACTTGCAGTGATCCTCCTGTCTCTGTTTCTTAAGTGCCACTACTCCTGGCCTGTTTTCTGTTTTGTGGAATCATTTTGGAAAAAAATATTGTTTGTGTGTAAAAGGACAAGTGCCTGCCCCTTCCCACCCCACTGGGTTGTCCTGTCTCCAACGAATGACAACAGGTTACCCCTCTGCTTCTGACCAGGCACTGACATTTCTGAAGGATTCGAGAGTCTATGCGTTGCTTTAAACTGGGATGTATTTCTCAGCTCTTCAAATGTCAGCGTGCCGCTCTGCTAGGACAGGATCCCATTTCTCAGGAAATGTCTAGAGCCAAGTGCCGATGGGTTTCTGTGATGTCACCAAGCTCTGGCAAGCAAGCAGCTACTGAATAACAGCAGGCTCACTTGTGAGCCTGCGGCAGGGGCATAACTCAACAGAGCCTCTGTGCCAGGACTGAAGCCACTTGGCGTGCCACTCTAGCTGTCTTATTTTCCTGCTTACTCATCCTCCTGTCCATAGGCTCCTATTGTACAAGTGGAGGCCAGAGCCTATGTCTATTCCTCTCTTCTATCTACCACCACCAGGACACAAGAAAGAACACTGGGGCTGTTGGCTTGGAGCTACTGAAGATTCTGGAAGCCTCTCGAGAAATTAAATGGCCATTCTATGCCTGTGCCTATTATGCAGCAATAAGCACTCATCACATCCCTGGTACCGCCACTGTTCTCCATGGATCCACTGAGGACTGTGCCCGGAACCCCCATCCTACAAGGATGGGGAAGATTGACAGCTAAGCAAGTGTTTATGTGAAAGTCTAAGGCTTGCTTTTTAGTAAGTCTTTCTTGTTGCAGGAGGGAAATAACTCAGTCCAAATGAACTTAAAAAAGAAAATGACCTCCAAGCACTCGCTCTGTTTATAAGAGAAGCTGGCATCTCATAGAACTTTGGTAGCAGCAGGGTTTGGGACACAAGGAACCCAGGAATGTCTTTGCTTCCTGCTTCTCTCATGTCGGCTTCCTCTTCCTCTTCCTCTTTGTCTTCATCTTCATCTTCCTCCTCCTTCAGCGACAGACTCCAGCTCCAGCTCCTGGGATTAGAGCTGACCATGTTGGATCCAAAAATTCCAGGGTAGGGTTTCATTGGCTCTGTTCTGGTCCAACCAACTTTGGTGAGGGTCCTGTTACACATTACTAACATAGGTTGTCCTTGGAGGCTCCAAGATTTCTCAGAGAGTAAAGGTTTGTGGAAGAGGTGCTAGTAACACCGAAAGTATTTCTTCCAGAGTGATACATAGCCCATGCATTTCTACTTGTTAACTTCCTATGAATTGCTGTCTTTATTTCTTGATTTTTTTTTTGTACAGTGTGTATGTGGTGACGGTGGAGGTGAGGTATGTGCACAGGGTGTGTGGCTTTTGTGCTGGTGTGCTTTCAGGCCAGAAGGCATTAGATTCCTGAAGCTGGAGTTACAGGTGGTGCTGGGAACTAAACTTGGATCCTCTTCCAGAGAAGTTTGTGCTGTTAATTTCTGAGTGATCTCTCCAGCCCTACTTTTTAAAAATGTATATTTAAAAAAATGTTTGAGATAACATAATGACATCAATTCTCCCTTCTTTTTTAAAATTTTTTTTTTACACTTATTTACCGAGTGTGTGGATAGGGGGACACACAAGTGCATGGTATGCTTGTGGAAGTGAAAGGACAACTTGCTCTTCTCTCTTTCAATCATGTGGGTTCTGGGGATCAGCCACAGTTGTCAGGCTTGGTGGCAAGTGCTCCCTTGCCCACCGAGTCCGTTGCCAGCTCTTATATCCTAGTTTTAAAGTTGCTTTTCAGTGTGGGTCCTTCTCAACTATTGTGTTCTGCTTCTGGGCGTTTTGATGTACTCTGTGAGCTTTCGTCTGTGATGGATGATCTTTGTAGGAAGCCCACTGCTGGCATCTTGCGGGTCATGTATGGTGGGGCAAGGCTGGTCTCCTGGTTGTGTGGATTGGAGGGGAGGCTCCAAAGGCCATGCAATGGTAGGCGTCAGTCTCAGAGTTTAAGAAGAGCCCTGGACGATGAATAAGTGTATATTAATTACTCCACCCAATGGCCACATCAGCCATCGAGCATCAGCACGGAGCATCAGCAGAGGAGCACCTTTAACCTTCCTTCATCTGTATCAGCGGAAGAAGCAGCCTTACTAGGTTCTGGCCCTGTGTCCTGGAGGGGATGGAGGGGTAGAGGCCTGAAAGCCATTGCTTTGCCTAGTACCTCTTTTAGTCAGCAAGGATGCTGGCAGGGCTCAGGGTGCCTGATGGCACCTGGATGGTACCCATGTAGGTTCTTTGGTAGAAACCAAAGAAGGGGCAGGCTAAAGGCGGCAGGCTGAGGGGGAAATGTAAAGACATTTTAAAAGCCTTTCTTCTTCCATTCTGCTTCTCTCCACCCACCGTCTCTTGACATCTTACCTCATGTCAGTCCTCAGTCTTCCTTGGGTCTTCCCATCAATCTTTGACTACCTTCTACAATCCATAGTGCCTTCTTAATTTGCTGGAGTTTCTAGGTTTGGGACAAAGACCCAGTAGCCCAGAATAGCATACCTCTTACCTTGGCTGACTTTGACCTCATACTTTCTCTTAAACATGGCTTCTCCCCGGCATCTGCTCAGTCCTGGCTCCGGTTGAATTCAGCCCAGCTGCTGTCCTACTTCCTGATGGCTTCAGAGAGCAGGGTTTAGCCTCTTAGCTCCTTTCTGGATATCTGATCCCTAGCCATCCCTGGTGAGCGGCTTTATCTCTCATCTCAGGGTTAAACAGCTTGGAACACACTCTCTGTGGCTGGCAGAGAACTTACACATCTGCCAGAGGCCACTGCCATTGAATTCATAACTCTGAGCGGAGGGGACAAGCTGCTGAAATCACTGTTCTTCAGCCCTAGGAAGAGAAAGGTGTGTGTATGTGTGTGTCCTAGATGAGTGACAACCGCACATGGATATGGGTCATTCAGAAGAATGCCCTAGATTGGAGGGGAGGAGCTTGCCAAGGGTGGTGAGGATGGCAGGTGTGGACACTCAGAGGGCTCTGGGCCAGTGGCTAGTTACTACACGGCGACAGGAGCGTTTCAGTATTTTAGTAACTGGTACAGCTGTCGTAGCCATGCATTGCAGCTGAATGTCAATGCAGGTTGTAGGTGGCAGTGAGCAGCTGGGCTGTCACAATGACAGTAAAAGCAGATGGAGTGGTTATAAACTGCGACAGGAGAAAATTTTGTCTTATCACTGGAAAACTTATATCACTATCTTTTACCAAGGAGGGGGTGGGCAAACTGTAAGCTGGGTAGCATCAGGCCTTCAAAATGGACCAGGAGGCTGCCATCGAGGAATAGGTACAAAGGAGGGTTTTGGGGCTTTTTTTTCTTATTTGCTAGCAAAGACCCCCAGGTTATTTGCAGCCATGATTAAGGAGAGACCTTTCTAGAGCCTTTGCTGTGTGCCAGGTGTGGTGCTGGACTTGGCATCACAAAGATCAAGAGGCTGGCTCCCTGTTTCCCTGAAGTTCATAATAGTATCACTGGAATGTTATGGCTTGCATAGGAAATGTCAACTACAGGCTTGTTTTCTGAATGTCTGCTCCCAGCTGGTGGTGCTATTTTGGGTGCCTGTACACTGGTGGCAGGTCAATAGGGGAGTGGGACTTTAACAGTTGTGACTGGTTGTAGCCACTCTCTGATGCTCGGCTCACAGAGCTGCTCCAATGGTTATGAACTCTACCATTCCTTTCCTCGATGGTTGATCACCATCATCAACTTAACAGGATTTCAAATCACCATGGAAACAAATCTCTGGGCATGCCTGTGAAGGATTATCAAAATTAGGTTAATAGAGATGGGAACGCCCACTCTAAGTGTGGACAGTGTTGCTCCATGGACTGCGTTTCTGAGAGTAAAGGAAAAGATGAGAGCAAACCTGGCACTCTGTCTTCTTCCTGACAGTCGAGACAATATGACTGGTTGTCCCCACTCCTGTTGCCTCGAGTTACCCCGCATGACAGACTGTACCCGCGAACTGTGGGCTAGAATAGGTCCTTCTTTAAGTTGCTTCAGTCAGTGTGTTTTATCAACACAAGAGACCAATACATATCTTTTCCAAAATGAATTACGACTCCAAAGCTCTGGGCTCAAATAAATCACATCCCTCGTAAGTATTTCTGTCAGGCTTTTTTGTCACAGCAATATAACAGCAGCTAATATTGCAGGGTGGTGGTGGCAGTGGTGGCGGTTGCGGTGGTGACACAGGCCTTTAGTCCCATGACTCCAGGAAGCAGAGGCAGGCAGATCTCTGGATCTCTGTGAGTTCGAGACCAGCCTGATCTACAAATCACATCCAGGACAACTAGGGCTTGTTACAGAGAGAAACCCTGTCTCGAAAATCAAAACAGAATTAAACAAAGCAGCTAATACGACTAAGACAGATAAGGTGGGGGTTAGGATACCTAACCCAAAAGATAAACAACAGACCAGAGAGTATACCAGGCACACTGAATGAATCCACAGAGGGAAGTGTTGGGCAAGCACTTAGGGGGTAGCAGTTTAGGGCTGGTATGGCTGAGGAAAGGACTTCCTGTCCGAAATTGGTTAAAATCAGTCTCAGAAAGCTTTTCTTTGGCTTCTAGAAATCACTACTTGCTTGTGATCGTCACTTCCAGACATCGGGTCACTGTTTGTCCTTGAAAGTACTCAGAGCCTCTCACCTTGCCAGTGTGAAGCCAGCACTGCTTAGCTGTGCTCTGCTGGGATCAGAGCCAGCCAGAGAGGGCCAAGTTCAGAGGAGCTCTGGGGGGCTGCTCTGGGCATGCTCCTTCCGAGGTTTCTCCAGTGCCACAAGGAGCTCACCTCTCTTTCTTAGAGGGGCAGCCCCAAATCAAACTGCTGACTCGAAGAGAGAAGGCTGGTCTCTCCAGGTGAATGCCAGAGTGTCACTTGCCCTTTTTCCAGGGACTCCATGTGGGAAGATGAGTTTGGGTGACAGTCCAGAGCTAGAAGTACTTGCTCTGCTCTAGGACATCCTCAGGGCTTCCAGACCCTGCAAGATCAAAGCACTACTTTGCAAAGGCTTTAACCCCACAATTCAACATGGTGCCCTCCATACCGTCCCTGAAGGCTGTGAGATGAAGGGGATGGTTAAAAACAAAAGAATGAACCAGGTGTGGGGCGCATGCCTTTACTCTCAGCACTTGGGAGGCAGAGGCAGGCAAATCACTGTGAGTTTGAGGCCAGCCTGATGTACAGAATAAGTTCCAGGAGAGCCAGGGCTACACAGAGAAACCCTGTTTCAAAAAAAACCTAAGCAACAACCAAACCAAATCTAAGTGCAGAACAGTTCCCAATACCCTCTGCCATTCTTTTAGTGTGTGTGTGTGTGGGGGGGGGGTGGTTAAACAGACATGAAATTCACCATCTTAGCCATTAACAATTTTATTTTTATTTATGTTTATGTGTGTGTCTGTGTGAATGTATGCCATACATGTGGGTGCCTATGGAGACTAGAAATGGGTATCAGATCCTCTGGAGCTGTAATTATAGAGGCTTGTGAGCTGCCTGATATGGGTGCTGGGAACTGAACTTGGGTCTGCTAAAAGAACAGTAAGCACTTTTAACTATTGAGCCATCTCTCAGCCTAATCTAAGCCTTCAATTCCATGGTAGTAAATACATTCTCAAGGTTTGCAGTCATCCCACAGAACTCTTTGCAGTCTGTAAAACCGTAACTCTTTACCCATTAAATACTAGCTCCTCCCCAGTCCTGGCTCCTGCTCCCAGCCCCTGGCATCCACCACCCACTCTCTGCCTCCGTGATTGCCACTTTGGTATCTCATTAAAACCGAGTTTCCTTAGGGCAGAAAATCACTTTATAGGTGCTACACAGGTGTGATCACATTCAAGTTGTCAGATTTGCAAAGATGACACCTGAAGACACACACCCTGTCCTGATTTTGTCCCACTGGCATAAATACATGTCCTAGCATACACTCATTACCTAGCTAAGAGTTAGCCTTTCTCCTGGGTTGTCATCAGGGAAGATCCATGTGTGGGCAGCTATCAGAGACTGAAAACTATTCAACCCACATGTTGGGGTTATGTTGGTTTGAATACGAATGGCCCCTAGAGGCTCATATATTTGAATGCTTGGCCATCAGGGAGTGGCACTACTTGAGACGGATTAAGAGGTGTGGCCTAGTTGGAGGAAGTGTGTCACTGGGGGCTTTGAGGTTTCAGAAGCTCAAGCTAGTCCCACTGGCTTATTCTTCCTGCTGCCTACAGATCCATATTTAGAACTCTTAGCTCCTTCAGCACCATGTCTGCCCATGAACTGCCATGCTTCCTACCATGATGATAATGGACTGAACTTCTGAACCTGGAAGCCAGCCCCAATTAAATGTTGTTTAGAAGAGTTGCCTTGGTCATGGTGTCTCTTCATAGCAGCAAAACCCCGAGTAAGCCAGGGGTTTTCCATACAAATACTCTGGAAAGATGTTAGATAAAGTAAGGCTGTAGAAATTAAATGGAGCCTTAGTTTTAATTGTTTGCTGTTGACTGTTTTCTGGTCATTACCCCCCACCCCCAATGTGGCTGATTCTTCTAACTTTTAATGACAAGCTGCTTTTATTTCCACTCCTCTGGAGGGCTGGGATTACAGGTGTACACTTGCTATCTCTAGGAAATATACTTGGTATTTTCTGTGGTGCTGGAAATCAAACCCAGGGCCTTCTGCATGATAGGCAGGTACTCTACCTACTGAACCATACCCCCAGTCCATGAAAAACATTCTTCTTTTTTGGAGACAGGATTCTACTACATACCCCCGACTGGCCTGGAACTCACTATGTGGACCAGGCTGGCCTCTGCCTCTGTGGAGCGCTAGGATTAAAGAATGTGCCACCCATGCCTGGCCACCACGCAGAACATTTAAAAAATAAGCATTTCTTCTATTTCTCTCTTCGCAGGCACATCCTTCTTTCTTTTCATCCTTGGTTGGAACATTTCCTGTCACTTGCAGCTGACAACATCTCATCCTGACACTGGCCCTGTCACCAGCTTGTGCTCCTCACAGGGACAGGCTGGCCTTTAGGGACACACTTCTCAGCTGCTCATCCTCCATTCCTTTCTACCCACTGCCTCCTCATCCGTCAGAGTCACTTTACTCTCATAGAACCCAATGGCTGTGTGTGTGTGTGTGTGTGTGTGTGTGTGTGTGTGTGTGTGTGTGAGACTGCCTTATTTACGATGAGTGTCAACTTTCTTGCTGAAGCTCTTTTTCTTCTTTGGTTTCTAGGGCCTTGAATTCCATCACGTACTTCATGTCTCTGGACCGCCCTTGCTATGTTTAGCGTTTCGGGAGCTTCTTTAGCATTCCTCCTAACCCAAGATATTATATTTCCCAGAGATGTAACCTCAGTCCTTCAATGATTTTCTGTATTCCTCACAGTGTCCTCACCACCATCATGGCCACTACCAACCTCACTATCACTACCCTCTTTACCATCTCCACCATCCTCACCATCATCTTCACCATCACCACCATCCTCACCATCACCACTATCTTCACCATCACCACCATCCTCACCATCACCACTATCTTCACCATCACCACCATTCTCACTGTCACCACTGTCTTCACCATCTCTACCACCATCCTCACTATCATCATCACCATCCTCACCATCATCCTCACCACCATCCTCTCACCATCACCACCATCATTGTTGCTTCTACTGTCAATTCACAAACATAATGTCTACTCTTCTAAGCCTCATAACCATCTCATAAGGTAAATATCATGCCCATTTTCCAGGCAACAACACTGAAGCACTTAGACGTTACTCATGTTTGCCTAAGAACAAAGAGTTAGGGACCGCGAAGATGGCTCAGCAGTTCAGAACAGTTGTGACTCTGGTTAAGTGTTGGATTCCCAGCACCCACATGGTGCATTACAACCATCTGTACAGGGGATGTGACATCTTCTTCTGACTCTGCAGACACCAGGCATATACATGGTGTACATACATACATGGAGGCAAATATTCACATGTACCAAGCAAAATCTTTTTTAAAAAAGAACTAAAAATAAGCTAGTGAAATTTATTTTGAAAAGAGGAAGAGGAAGAGGAGGAGGAGGAGAAGGTAGTAGACGTCAGTAATGTTGAAGTCGTGGCTCTCAATACACTACCCTTCTCCTTTCTTAAAATGCTATAGAGCACATGCCTTTAATCCCAGCACTCAGGAGGCAGAGACAGGCAGATTTCTGAGTTCGAGGCCAGCCTGGTCTACAGAGCGAGTTCCAGGACAGCCAGGGCTACCAAGGGAAACCCTGTCTCAAAACAAACAAGCAAACAACCTCAGTGCTCTTTCCTCATCCCTCTTCCTCAGGCAACAGCAGGCCAGGCCCTCATCACTGAGGACTAGGTTACTAGGACGTCCAGCCTCCTAACAAATCCTTCCTTCAGGGACCTCCCATTCCCCCACTGGCCTACAGCATGCCTGTCTGTCAAGCAATGTAGCTTTAAGTAAGCCTCCCTTGAGTCCCTGCTAATATGCTTACGGTGGCTCCCTGATACCTCTTGCACCCTGGTTTGGTTCTCAAAAGACTTCTCCACCTGGGCACATGCTCTTGGCTCCTCAATGCCTCACTCTTTGCCAGGATTCAGAAGCCAGGTGGAAATTATTAGTGTTCACCAACAGTCCCTGCTTCCAGGCATGGAAGAGATTTCAATTCCCTTTTATGATTTTACTGCTCTCTGCAGTTAAGTAGAGGCAGCCACGTGATTAACTCTAGCCAATGAAATCGATCTGGATGTGTGTTTCTTTGACATTGAAGCAATGCAAAGGCCCTGCAGGACTTTCCCACTTGCCTCTACCCCTTGCTGGGATGCTCTGTAGCAGTGTTCCAGATGGTGGAGCCTCCATTAGCTGGAGTCCCTGAGTGACTCTATGGAGCAGAACACGTTCCTTCCTGCATCCACTGACTTGCAGTGAACCTCAAGTGGAAATGAAATTATTCTGTTGAGCTATTGAGATCTGGCGGTTGTTCAGCGGCTTCAAACACAATGAAAGCTTGTTCTTTGCCCATATTCACGTAGGTCAGCAGGAGCCTCCTCTCCTGGTCATCACTCAGGTACCCAGGTAGACAGAGTGTCCATCTTAGCATAGGCTCTGTGATTACCTCCAAGGGTGTGTGTGTGTATGTATGTGTGTGTGTGTGTGTGTGTGTGTGTGTTTTGTCTGCATATATGTTCACTACATTTATGTCTGATGCCTGAGGAGATCAGAAGAGGGCATCAACTCCTCTGGGATGGACATAACTGGTGGTATTTGAGTCACTGTTTGGGTGCTAGGACCCAAACCTGAGTCCTCTGCAAGAGCAATAACTCTTAACTGCTGAGCTATCACACCTTGACTCTTAACGCTTTCCTCCCCCTCTGCCTCTTTTTTATGGTGAAAAAAAAAATGTATGTTTAGAACTAGCCAGCTGAACTCAGTTTAGATGATCCCAATTTTGTTGGCAACACCCAGAGCATCATAATCAGGAACCAACCTAACATAGGCCTTCTCTCCTTCAGGCCCTATCAGGGTATGGGCTTTGGCCACATCAATGTCATAGAGTTTCTTCACAGCCTGTTTGATCTGCTGCTTGTTGGCCTTGACTTACACAGTGAACACAAATGTGTTGTTGTTTTCTGTCCTCTCCATGGCTGACTCAGTGGTCAGGGGCAATTTGATGATGGCATAGTGGTCTAGCTTGTTTCTCCTGGACATGCTCTTCCAAGCATATTAGGGCTGCCTCCAGAGATGCAGGAAGGTGTGTGGTGCCTGGATCTTCTTTTTGTGGCTACGGACGCCTTTCAGCACGGCCTTCTTAGCTTTCAAGGCCTTTGTTTTGGCTTCAGCTTTGGGAGGCTCCTTCTTAGCTTTCAGTGCCATCTTGGCGAAAAGGTTTCACCTAGATGGAACATAAATTATTTCGCTTAACCTTTTCTTGACAGACTTAAGTCCCTGACTTCAAAAGGGGCCAGAAACATAATTTTACAACACACTGAGAGAGTAGGGAGCTAGAACTGTTCGTGACTAGTGAGTAGCGTTGACATCATGACTAGAGGACACCAGATGGGCTGGTCTACATGCCCCACTCTCTCCAGCCTCTGGAACTCACTCCATATCCTTTTCTTATGTTTCACCCATGACTTCTAATGCCCCCATCACCAGGAGCTCCCCTTGGTATTTCCAGAACAATAAGAACATCACTGGGTTTTTTCTTATTCCTAAACTTTTAGGGCTTTTATGGCAGTAAAACTTCAACTGGTTATTCACCGGTTCATATATAGGTATTGGGACCAGTTCAGCTTTTAACAAACACACTCAGCTCCATATAGTCACACATACCTATATCTAAATCAACACTGATTCTCTTTATCTTGTTAAAACAATCACTGGATGGCTGCCTGTGTACGCCAATGATGGGCTCAGTGCTCCTAGATGTTTGTGGGACTGGCTTGGAGTTCACAGCATACCTGAATCCTTGTCTGTCAGGGTGTGATAATTGTGTTTCTTTTATTTGTACATGCAAGAACTGAATGGGTTAGCTTGGAACCTCAGCAGTTATTATTATTATTCCTCCTGAGATCTCTGTAGATAACCATCTAGCTTCTGAAGGTGCGTTTGATTTCTTATTAATAGTTCAAAATTCCCTCAGATCTAAAGAGGAGCCAATGCATCCTGTGCTCATGGTCTTCAGAGGGACCTTGGGTAAAGGTCTTGAAACTGCAGAAAGGTGCTGTATGGCCCGGGGAGAGATGAAGGTGTGGCTTGTAGGTAGGCTCTGTCTTGGAGAAGGCTAGGGAAGAGCTCACTCAGGTTCACTTCCCAGCCAGTGATTTAGGAGATAAAGGAGTGGTATGTGTGTGTGCATCACTGTCTAGATGGGCCATTCTGTAGGATGGTGTACAGACTCTCAGAGGGGCCAAAAAGGGTCAGGCTTCCATTCTCTACAGCAGGGATCTATTTACAACACATGCCATTTTGTCTTGCAGTCCCCTTCTTATCTCACTTTCTGTCTCAATTGTACTTTCTAGACTCACCTTCCAAACAGACTACCTGTTCTTAGGGAATCCAAGCTTACGATAAGGGCAAACACAAGCTCAGTGCAATGAAGCTGCCTCTGACAGGCCTGCCTCCCTCCCCCACCTCTTTTTCTTCAAAGTCTCATCTTATAGCCCAGGCTGGCCTTGAACTTTTGGTAATCTTCCAGGCTCAGCCTCTCAAGGGCTGGATCACAGGCAGGAGCCACTAGTCTTGTCTTCAGCAGTCTTTCTAAAGACTCATTTCATAAGGTTTTGAACCTTGCTCTCTGGTTGAAATAAGTCAATGGCTTCAGAAGAAGCCAGCAGGAAGGGAGATATCTTTGGGTGTGTGTGTCCCAGGAAGTCATCAAGGCGGCCACATTACTGGCTAGGAGGTGAGCTGGAAGCAACCCTTCCCCAGCCTTCTCCAAGCAGAGCCTACTTACAAGGCACACCTTCATCTTCCCCCAGGCTGGATAGCACCTTCCCTCAGTTCCAAGAACTACATTCAAGGGACCTAAGGGACCTCTGAGGCCCATGAGCAGAGGATGCATGCCTGGGTACAGACAGCTTCAGTTACTTTAGCTCCATCCCTTCCCTTTATAACTCTGCCCTACTGTAGAGTATTTCTGTGAAGGATGTGATTGGCTGGGGTGGGGGCAGGACACTGTACTTTGGCTTGGTGGCAGGTCTGACACATAAGCTCTGGGTAGCCCAGCACAAGGTTGTTCAATGAGTCCTGTTTGAATGACATTCTGTCCTTTGGATGAACAGTGGATACAGGCTCCTCAGTGTCTAGACTGACCCTCTCCCTATTTCTGGAAAACCTGAAAGAGGAGGAGCATCAGGAGATACTTAGGGTAGTTAGTCTGCTGATTTATTTTTTTCAAACAGGAAGGAAGATGCTATAGTTTGGATGTTGACCGTCCCTCAAAGGACTCTCAGTTGCACATAATTGGAAGGGGGGAGGGGTCTAGTGTAGAGGTCATTATGAGGATGCTTTGAAGGAACCTGCAGGATCCTGGTCTCTTCACTTTAGTTTTCTTCCCTGGCCCTGTCCGGGAGGGACTTTAAATTGTCATGTACTGCTGTCCCACTCGAAAAACCTAAGAGCTACATGTGAGCCCAATCACAGATGGAATCTCTAAAACCGCGAGCCCAACGAAACCTTTTCCCTTTATAAGTTGATTAGCTCCCAGAGCTGATGGTAACCAAGCCTTGTTGTTGTATGTACTAATGTCAGGGAGTGCCTCTCAAGCCAGCAAAGACTTGTGAGCCAGACAGGGAGGAGAACCTTGACGGTAAGGAGGTGGGGGACAGACAGCTTTGAGAAGCCCCTAGCAGCCAGCTCAGCCTGTTCTTGCCTGCCCTTCCTACCACCTAGAGAGAGTACTCAGGGAGACAGAGCTCTCTGACAGTGCTCTCTTTAGTGTAATGGGAGGTTTGCTTACAGCCCCATGTTTTATATAGGTCCAAAGAAGGGAAGGTTTGCAATTGCCGATGAAAATGAGCTCATTGGAGAAGTTTCTCAAGTTTTTTGGAAGGTCACCTGACAATGGAGACATTTGCCACACTAGTGAGGGTTAGACTGAGGTGGTGACTGCAAAATGACCTCCTAGCCTCTGTACCTCTTCTCATAGCTGGATGGACAGTTAGCATTCTGATAATAATTACCGCTTTCTCATCTGCTGGGTAACCTCTCTGATGGCATCCTGTGTTTTTGACCAATGGATAGCTTATTCTAACCCTGCCTACCTTGAGAACCATCTGAGTTGAACACAACCCTACAAAATAAATTCACGTTCTAGGTATCTTGGTACATCCCTGTTATCTCAGCATTCAGGATATGGAGAATGGAAGATCAGGAGCTCAAGGCCAGCCTGGGCTGCATAAGATCTTGTCTTAAAAGAAAACAACAAATAAAACAAAATGAATTTCAAACTGGGACTGGTGATACAGGTCCTCTATTTCCAGTTACTCAGGAGGCTGAGGCAGGAGGATTGAAAGTTTAAGGCCAGCCTGGCCTACTTTGTGGGAGCCTGTCTTGGAAAATAAGAAAAAGTGTTTGTTTGTTTTTAAATGGGGTTATAGCTCAGCAGTGGAGTGCTTGCCGAGCACATCCAAGGTCCTGGGTTCAATTTCAGATTGTGGTCATTTTTTTTTTCTGTGCCCAGCAGTACACAGTGGGTAGCACTAAGTCTCTTCACCTCCTCTCTTTCTATCTTTCAGTTTTCTGAGACAGGGTCTAGCTATGTAGCTCTGGCTGGTTTCAAACTCTTGGTCCTCTGCTAAGTATCAGGAATGCAGGTATATGCCACCATGCCCAGCTCTCTCTCTGTGCTCTTTTAGGAGTTGGTTGGCAACACAAGGAGCCCCTCTGCAGGCGCTTGACATGAATAAAGAGTGGTCAAAGAGAAGTCATCTTAGCCAGACTGCAGACATCCAGACAGTCGCCCCACAGGGCTGCGAGCTCTGAAGACTCTGCAATTGAGAATGAACAGAACCCAGATTTAGCCAGTTACTATTATCAGCAGGGAAACCGGCTGAGAATTCGGAGCACTCTGAGCTAAACACAGCAATGGGGCCTCTGATTCAGCCAGTCATTGCAAAAGGACTGCTGGCCTTTGCAACCAAGTCCCAGACCAGTATATTTTGGGGTCAGAAAAAAAAATCCATTGAAATTCTCTCTAGCTGTTTGAGAATTGTTGAGAGTAAGATTCGTGCTCCAGCAAGAGCCAGCAGAAAAGCCCATCCCCAAGTCCCCAAACCACAAAAGCTGCTCTCTGCCCTCCTCATTCTTAGCTGACTGAAGTAATCTGGAGCCAGCTTCAGATCGCTGGCTTTGGTGAAAGGCAGGCGATGCTGTTTGGTGGACAGAAGGATCTGCCTCCTGGGGTGAGGTGAGGGAGTGCCCAGTTCCTTACTCATGTTCATCTTTCCCTTCCCCAAACTTCCCTGCATCATTTTCTTTCATGCCAGTTAGATGAGTAGGGTTATTGGCACATCTTACTTGGTACCACAGGGTCCTTCTACCTCTGGGGTTGCCAGGTAACAGAAGAAATGCAAAATAAGTCCCTAGAAACATGGTGCCTTTGGAAGCTGTTTGTCTCTGGGTCCTCAGTGCCTCTCCATCTCTCACTCCCAGTTTCTGCCTTACTTAAATTGTCATCAAACGGAGTAAGAAAAGGCCAGGTAGGGGGCTGAGGGAGACGGCTCAGTTGGCTAATGTGCCTGTGCCACACAAGCATAAGGACCTGAATTTAACCCCCAGAACCCACATAAAAACCAGGATTGTGGGGAACTCACAAAGATCCACCCAGCTTGGGTGACTTGATGAGCTATGGTCTCACTGAGCCCTTGTCTCAAAATAAAGGCAGAGACATCTGATGTGGATGTTCAGCCGCCATATGAGCGTGCACAACATGCACACGGACAGACAGACAGACAGACAGACACACACACACACACACACACACACACACAGAGAGAGAGAGAGAGAGAGAGAGAGAGAGAGAGCCCTAAAGCCTGAACGTCTAACCTCATAAGGCAGAACCAACAGTTTCCATCGGAGAAGCTAGCCAGAGTAGAAGCAAAGGACAGGGGAAATTATTCTTTTCTCCCTGTGATAAAATTGAGTTAGTGCTGGCTGCATTAATGTCCATTTGGAGTGTGAAAGAGCTGTGGTCCAGTTAAAGATGGGGCTGGGGCTGGGGCTGGGGAGGTGAGGCAGCTGCGGCCTCGACTCCCTAGCCCATAGCATCTCTTCCCTTCCTTTTCAAACAGAACCAATAGTTCTCCGGGCAGTGCACTGTCTGGCCCCAATTTGTAAAAGGTGATCTCACTGGAACCTCCACATATAGGGAGAAAGCTGGGGGGCTGTGGCTAAGGATGTGTGGATGGGGTGCTCTGGACAAACCTTCTGTTAGGACTGGTATTTGCCTTTTCATCTGTACAGCCAGTGGGAGCCGAAGGGAGGCCAGGCTGCAGGGTGGGGGATGGGAGAGAAAGCTTCCTGCTTGGCATTTGCAAGCTGGTGGGGAGCGTGCTGCCTCCAGGTTTCAGGCAATCACAAGGCCCATTTGCTCTTGCAGGTTCATTAACGAGGCCCGCGGGAATGACAATTGCCTTGTCCACCGTGTTAACTGGACAGAAGGAAGAGAGAAAAGTCAGTAAGGGGAGAGAGCAACGTTCAGGTTCCTGCTCAACTGGCGCTGCTCCTCTGAACTCTACTGGTGACCTGCCCACAGCTGCCTTGCCTGTCTGTCACTGGGAGGGGCAGGTGGGAGGTGGGAAAGGAGTGTTAAGGGGGTGTTGTCTGTTCCATGGGCTCCCCACTTTCCGCGCGCGTGCACACACACACACACACACACACACCCTTCTTTCTTTTGCATTTGATTCCAGGCCATTTGCTGGGCTCCTGGGTCACTTCTAGACATATTTTCCCAAGTGATGGTTCCCAGAAAACATCTGAGAGGAGAGCCAAGAAGCAGAGAGCCCTCAAGGCCCTGCCATCCTCTCTGCCCACTGTCTCACCTCCTTCCAGTCTTCCCCGGTTCTGTCCTAGGCAGCTATTGTACTTCAAGTGTGGACAGAGAGGCCCTTAGACAGGGGGCCCACAGCAGCCACTGGACAGTTGTGTTTCTAGGGACCCTTGCTCTGGAACCTATTGTCCTTTGCTATCCTCCAAGGTGCTATGAATTCTCAGCCAGCACTTCTATTTGCTGGGCAAACAGACAATGAAAACGGTCCAGCGCCAGGAGGCTTGGAGGCTGGCACTTGGCCAGAGGCCCTGGCAGCACAGCGTAGGGATGGTAGAAAGAGTATCCAATTGGGAATTATTTAGCGCCCACCTGCCTTTTCCCCTGTACTAATGGAAAGCACGTCACGACGAAGGCAAAGAAAGCCGGGGACCTGGGGACCATTCTGTCCTGCTGCTTGTTAGGAGAGCGGAGCCCTGGCAAGAGGTTACTTGGGGATGCTGGATGATGTTATCGACCAAATTGGGGTTTGGGGATTATCTGTGGATTTCATTTATCTGTGTTTTCCCTGGTCTCTCTTGTTGTAGGTAATTAAGAGCTGATTGCTGGTAATTAAGAGTTGTTGAGAGAGGCGGCAGGATCCAAAAAGGAGAGGCACACAGTTTGTCTTCCTTTGGACAGACTCCTGCCCTCTCCCCACCCCTGTCTGCCCCCTCCTCGTGTGCCTCCTGCAGGGAAGTGGCCCCAGAGAGCAAGTCCCAGCTTGTCAACTGGATTATTTATTTGTAAATGCTTCTCTGCCTTCTTCCCCCTTTCTATCGCCAAGCCTGGAGCTGAGCCAAGTCTTGTTTGGGTGGGTTTTAATTTGACCTCCCCACGCTCAGGTGGCCTAAAGAGAGAAAGCTTTTATTTTTTTTTTTCCAACAATAGCCTTCCTTGGGCTCCTGAGCAAGATAACAGTCACAGCTGGCTGAATGGTGATCTTGAGAGCGATGTTGTCTCTTTGGGTCTGGACTGTCTTGTCCATTCTTCTTGGCTGTGGGCTTCTCTCCTGGGATGGAGTTGGGAGAGTTGATTTGAAACTGTCTTGGCATTGAGCAAGGAATATGTGTCCACATAACTGCCTTCTGTTTCCAGGATCCACCCACTGGTCTTGCTGGCTTGGATTTGACCATGGCCTCTAATGTTCTGGGTGGTCATGTCCTCTAGTTCAGGGAGCCCACACACGACTCCTCCGGTGGGCCCCTTTTCCTCTCAGCTCCTCTGAATGCTGCAGGTGCTCTTGGCTCTACTCTCTGCCCTGCTGGAGTGTGCTCCAAGCTCACTGCTATGAGATAAGACCCCATGCGCCTCCCCTTGGGGCCTGGAAACCTCTCTGGGGTTCCCAGTGCCTTGGTTTGGATCTGAAATGAGTGTGTCCCCTCCAAGTTTCAGGTGTTGGAAATTTGGTCCTCTGTGTAATGAAACTAGGTTACTTCCCGAAAGGGCAGGGGTTTTGTTTTGTTTTATTTTTGAGACAGGGTCTTGCTGTAGTGCCAAGGCTCGCCTCTAACTCAAGATCACTGTGCTCCAGCCTCCTCCCAGGTTCTGCTATCATGCCCAGTTGAGAACAGGCTGATAGAAAAGCAGGAGTCATCCTCTATTCTCTCATTCCCTCTCTTGCTCACAGCACTTCCCTTTCTGCTGCGCTGTCCCTTGGTGATGCCAACAGGGGGTCCTTGTCCTTGTCAGGATGCTAGTGCCATGTTGCTTGAACTTTCAAGTCACCAGAACCATGGGCAAAATAAACGTTTTCCCCCCTCCATATGTGACTTTCCAGCCTTGAACACTGTGTTATAGCAGCAGAAAATGGACAGTGGTACCACAGCTCTCACATCCCAGCATCACAAACCCCTGGTTTGTTCCAGGATGCTAGTCATCATGGCGACCCTCCAGCTAGCCTGCAAACTCCTCCATTCTTTTTCTTGGCAAGAAAACTGCTCTTGTCCCCTCCCCACCATTCTGCATCTTATGCTACAAAACTGTCGTTCCCACAGTTCAGATTTTCCCAGCTCTGTGTGTTCGGCGCCCCCAGTGCTTGCATTTGGAAGTCATGGCTCTTGAGAACAGTCGATCTGTGAAAGATTTGCCAAAGTCTTCCTGGGACCTCACAAGCCACTCGCCTTTCTCGCAGACAACCATTTATTGAACAATTCCAGTATGGCTGGGACGCTCGTGGCTTATCATGTTTAATCCTCACAGTGCCCTGTAATGATCTCCATTTTGCATAAAGGAAACCCAGATTGTGGGGTACTAAGAACTCACTGGATCATTTGCCTCCATCACCCTGCTGTCTGTCCCTTTGGACTCACCTCTGCTGCCTCCACAGTGGCTGTGGTGCGGAGTCTCCTCAGAGTTGTGACGCTGATAGTATATCTCCTGGTAGTGTGCCTCTGTCTTTCCTTTTGAGCATTCAGGCTTCTGGGCTGTGACAGAAGACCAAGCTTGTCAGGCACCAGGAATTGGACTACCTACCTGGTAGTTGGTGGGGTCTGTTGTTGTCACCCTCTGTTTCCCATACAGACATATGAACTCTCTGAGTGGCTGTGTTCTATGGTCACCCGTATCCCCTCAAAGGGAGAGAGTGCCAAGTGAGGAATGTCTTATGATCCAGGGAGAAAACCACAGGGCATGATTTCTGCCATACTCTATAGGTAAAAGCGTCACTCATCCGTGTGGGCTCAAGATGAGAGGAAAAAAGACCCTACCTCTTCATGGGAGTAGCAAGGTGCTGGAAGAACGTATGGGATTGGAAATATTGCTATGGCTGTAGTTAAGGGTTAAATTCCATTACAATGGAGGTATTCAGGGAAAGAATGAGACAGACTTGGCTTAAATACATTCAAACTCAAATTCCCCAAACCAGCCTAAGGAACATGCAATACTCTTATGGGCTCAGACATGGAGAGGGTCTGGCCATCAGCACTGGTTTAAGCACTTCAAGCATTACAACCAGAAGCATCCTTTGTAAGTCTGTATTGCCAATGGAATTTCTCTCAAAGGTCTTCTGGAAGGCAGAATCCCATAGGCTCTGTAAGGAGAACATACCACCCAGCTTCCCTGTGTCTTTTGGTAGGGACCAGGGCAGATTGCTTCATCCCAGGAGCCTAAGTGCTCTAATAAAGAGAAAGCAAGTCACCAGGGGAGACGACTCCTGGGCAGGGTGGGAAGGACAAGTAGGGACTTGACCATAGAAGGATGGGGACATGGATGGCACTGTAGACAGAGGCCCCCCTTCTACAAAGGTTTAATGGAGATAAGGGTGACCTGTGGCGAGGGGGAGAGGGCACAATAGAAGCTGGGCAGGGGGGAGGAAAGGGGGGACAGAGCCTTGTGACTCCTCTGCCAGGCTTTGCCAGCAGTGGGAAGCATGATTTAGTTGATTTTGTCTTCATGTTATCCAGAACACCAGCAAATGCTTGCTCTTCAGGAGCATGCTCACACACGTTTATATGTATGTGTTAGTGTGTGTGTGTGTGTGTATCTGAGGCTATGCAGTAGAGAGTATGGGAAGAGAGACAGGCGAGAGGAGGAGGAAGAGAGAAGGGAAGGGTAGAGTGATAGAGGAAGAAAGTAACAGGAGAGGCAAAGAAAGAGAATGAAGAAGAAAAAAAGGAGAAGACACAGGGTGAAGAGGAGGAGCAAATAATGGAATTGGGGAAAGGAAAATAGAAGGCTCCCATGGATGCTGCATGAAAAGACTCACTTTTTTTTTCTTGTTGATGCTGTTATGGTGCTGAGAACTGAACTTACAGCCTTACACGTTCTAGGCAATTCCTGTACCAGTAAGCTCTATTCCCAGCCCTAGGAGGCACTTATAATGTGGGCTGGAGCTGGCCTGGGCACTCAGGCCATAGCTGAGCTTTGGGGACTTTCCCTTCCCTGACATGCTCTGTAATCTCTTTGATCCCTACCCACAGGCACTATCTGGCCTCAACTTCCCCACATTTTGTGTTTCTCGGGTCTTGTTGGTCAGCTTAATTGGATTTACAGTCACCTAGAAGACGCATCTTTGGGTGTTTCCGAGAGGGCATTTCCAGAAAGTTTAACTGGAGAGAGAAGACCCCACCCTCACCATGGGTAGCACCTTCTCGTGGGCTAGAGCCCCCAAGTTAATAAAAAGGAGAAAGTGAACAGAGCAGTAGCACTCATCTGCTTCTGCTACCTGTCTAAGGATTCAGCACCCACAGATGTGGATTACAGATGTGAGCATCTGCCTTACTGTTCCTTGCCCCAGAAGACCCCTCAAACTCAGAGTCAAAATAAACCCTCTTTCCTTAAGAAGTGCTGGTCAGTGAGAAAAGTAGCTGCTATCCTTAGCATGCTTTCTCTTTCCGACAAACAGATGCTGGGATGCAGTCTGAGAAGCAGAAGCGAGTCTCTAAGACCTTAGAGCAATACCTTTGACCTTCGACGTCTAGCAAGTCCTCCTTGATTCCTCTTTTCTGTCAATGAGTCTTGGCTTGAGAGCATGCTGTGTCAGGGATGAGACATGCTTATTCACGTTCTCTGTGTTGCTTACAATAGTTAGGATATGGCTTGACTGGAAATCATTCTAAATCCCAAATGACAGTGATATGTCCAAAACAGAATTCCTTTTCATGTTTAGGATGTCTGCACTTAGGCAATACCAGGCAACACTGCCATTGCACAGGACTCGGGACCTGGGATTCTTGTTGATATGCCAAATATGAGTTGTCTGGTGTGAAGGCCCCCTCTCCCTTTTCTTGGGATGAAATGGAAAACAAGGCTTCCTGAATGTTAGGTGAACTCTCACCTAACGTGAGTCACGTTCCTAGACTTCTATGGTGATTTAAGACCATGTCTAGACATCCTTTGGCAATCCTCCCAACCAGGTGGATTCTCCAAACAATCAAATGTCAGAGGTGACAGCATATGTGACTTCTAGAGCAAGAAGGATCATCTTCCTTGATCTCCTGGCTATGCTTTATTGAGTCAGGATCTTATTCTGTGGCCCGAGTGGCCTTGGACCTCACTGTGTAACAAGGCTAGCCTTGAACCTGTGACGATCGTCCTGATTCAGCCCCCCAAGTGCTGGGATTACAGGTGTAAACCACAGCACCTGGCTCAAAGGGAGGTTTTAAAGGACTGTGTGGTTTCTCAATTTATCTCCCTACTTCCTCCATCCCTGGCGGTCCATTTTTTATTCACCCTCCTCCACCTCTCTCTGGAGTCCTGGAAAGCCAGTGAAGAAGTTCGACCCCAAGGCTACTGTACAGGAAAGAGATGCCCAAGACTCCTCATATTCTGAATGCTATGCCACTTATGTCTGCATCTCCACATCTGCCTGCATGTTTCTGCCCCTTCCAGAGTCTCCCACACTTGTCAGACTTATTATTCTTCCTGGCAACAGGCTTCCTGGGGCTTCTGTGGGGGCCTCTGAGGTCCTGGGACACTGAAGCACCCAGTGGCTGCACTGGCAGCTGTCTGCTGTCTTTCCACAAGCTGTTCACCCAGTCCCGGGTGGTTCAGAACGTGCGCTTGACACAGAGCCAATGTGCTCATGTGTGTCCTTCCTTCCAGACTACACCAACTGGGGATCTCTGGAGCAGTGTGTGTGCTTGGGCTGAGAAACACGGAGAAGGGGAGTGGCAATGGGGGTGAGTGGAAGAGAGCAACTTTCATGGGGGCTCAGGGCACACAAGCATTTTGTGTGTAAATGTGGACACATGCATGCCACAATGTGTGTGTGTGTGTGTAGGTCAGAAAACAACCTTGGGTGCCTCTCCTTGCCTTCTCCCTGATTTGGAAACAGGGTTTCTTTTTGTGTTTTGTTTTTCCCTGCTGCATATGCATACATTAAGCTCCCTGGCCTACAGCTTCCTGAAAATCTCATGTCTCCATTTCCCATCTCACTATAAAGGCACTGAGGATACAGGTGAGCGCTACCCACCTGGCTTTCCATTGTTTCAGAGGGCTTCAATGCAGGTCCTCAGATTTGCATTTGAAGTACTTTTACTTAGCCCCGAGGGACCATTTGTTGTTGTTGGTGGTGGTGGTGGTGGTGATGGGTTTTCTTTGGAGGAAGAGCAAGGTTTCATTTATTCTAGGCTGGCCCTAAATTTTCTATGTAGTTGAGGATGACCTTAAATTTCTGATTCTCCTGTCTCTAACACTTAAATGCAGAGATCACAAGAGTGTATCAGCAGACTCGGTTTATGATATGTTAGGGATTAACTTCAGTGCTTTGTGTATCCTAGGCAAGCACTCTACCAATTGAGCTATATGTCCAGACTTTTTTTTGAGACAGTCTTATGTAGCCCAGGTTAGACTACAGCTCTGTATGTATCATAGGGGTTGCCCTTGAATTGACCTCTCTGCCTCCTTCTCCTGAGTGCTGACATTACAGGCATGTGCGCTACACTTGGTTAGAGGCCTTTTGCCTTAGCTGGCAGATGGCTGACCTCTCCCTGTGTTCTCTCACGGCCTTCCCTGTCTATGTGTGTCCTGTTTCCTTTTCTTCTTGATTTTCTGTCACATTTTGTTTTGAAACAAGGTTTTATTGCAGAGCCCAGGCTGGCCTGGAGATCCTCCTGCATCAGCCTCCCAATGTTTCTGTGCCACCATGCCTGGTCCCTTACTTCTCTTTCTTATAAGGACATCTTGGTAGAGGATAGGGCACACTGTAATGAGACCCAAAGATAGGGATGTTAGGAACCCCATCTTTGCTTGCTTCTTTCTGAGGGGGCTGCCTCTGCACACCGTACTCTACCTGTATGCTCAGTATGGTGCTCCCCTAAGGGCCTTTCTTCAGGTATCTCACAACTAAGTGCAGTGTTTAGCAGCTGAACCCTGTCGGATGTTGCAAAGTCATCGAAGCTTCCTAGGTCCCTTACTGTGTCCCATCTGTAAGAGTTAAACCTTCTCACTCCCCACACAGTGCACACATTCACTGCAATACAGCCAGATTCAGCTGTTTTTCTTGAAATAGGAGATGGAATTTTCCCCAATGTAAAAATAATGGTGCCCAATTCTTGTGGGAGGTGGATGGGGCTGGTGCTGGCACCACAGGCCCTTCTTTTCTTCAGAAATAGCCCCACGGTGGCCTCATTTTCTCAAACTTGCAACTCAGCGAGCGCTTAGCCTTTAGCGAGAAGAATCTACACTGCTGAAGTTGAAAGGGAGCAATCCATTTGTCAACACAGGCAGCCACTCAAGTCATGAGAACCAAAGAAGGCCCCAGCACTTATCTGGCAGCCTTAGGGGGTCAAGGCATGGAGCCTGACACAAACCGACTCATAGTCAAAGAACAGGACAGACAATGAGGTACGAGCTTTCCTGTCCCAGATAGAGACAGGACATAAGGAATGTGGGTAGGGTAGATGACATTGCTAACTGGTTTTGGAGTCTGGGACCTTATTGGAAAGATTGGGTATGGGCTTGGAGAAGCCTTGAGAATCCAGGGACATTAGGACCCGGAACTAGGAACACACAGGGAAAGACAGTGGGAAAGGAAGTATTTTTTCTCAATGACTACAGCTGAAGTTGGCAAGGCCCCTGGCTTCGATTAGGTCTTAATAGACTTGACCTTCCCATACAAGCTCTGACCCTTTCTCCCTAGAGCTCAGAGCTAGTATCACACTGACATCTTTTACATCAAGTGCTAACAGAGGAGACCCAGGCTCCCTTTGGACTCCATCATAGAAGAAGCTGGAAGGATGGTCATTTTTCAAATGCCATGATAGTAGCTGGAGGACTGAGCCTGCTTGAGTTAGGCAGGGGAGAACAAGGGGGCTAGGGATCAGGGGCTGAGACTTTCTTTGCAATGGGAACGGGAAAGACAAAAAAATCTTTCTGCAGCCTTTAGATCCAACTAGAATCCTGTTTCCCTACCAAGGATTTCCCTTCCATCGTTGTGCAGTCTTGCTGCCCCTCTCCCCTCCATGGCTTTCTCAGGACAAGGGGCAGTGTGGCTTAGGGAAGATACACTAGGCAGTCAAGAGTGGGAGGAGCTTGTCGTGGGAGGATCCCTGAACTTTGGAGCTGCAGGGTCTTTGAGAGGTGTCTTTGAACTCTAGGGGTCCCTGCCCTTCCTGGCAGGGTTGTCAAACCAAGACCCAGCCTGTTCACCAGTAAAGCTCCCGCCCTTCCCCCCACTACAGTCTCTGCTGTCTAGGACATTTCCTCTTCAGACTGTTCTTTCCCTTCCCCCTCCTCTTCCTCTTCTATCCCCTTCCCTTCTCCTCTCCTTCCTCCCTTCCCCTTCCTTTCCCTTTCCCTTCTCCCTCCTCCCACCTCCCTTCCTCCTCCTCTCCAGAAGTGACAAGCTCGCCCTGGCCCTGGCTTCCTTGTTTATGCTGCAGTCTGACAAGAAAAGAGCTCTCTGCCTGCCTCAGGAGTAAGTCTCCTGGCAAAATTAGCTGCACGATTTGAAATCCATTTTGATTCCGCCCAATATTAATTATTGTTGTTTTCTGCCGTTCATTACCAGCTTGTTTCCTTGGGCGACTCTGGGGAACAAAGGATTTTCCAAGCATTTTCTACAGAGGAAGAGCCCCCACATTGCCACTCCCACTGGACTACCACCATGCCGAACCCAAGCATCCTCCACCTGAGCCCGGGAAGCCTTCTGGATGCCTGCACAAGGGATTTCCCCTGCTCCTTGTGCAAGATAGAACAGGCAGGAGCCAGGCCAGGCCAGGCCAGGCCAGATAGGAAATCGGTGAGGTCCTTCCTGCCCCCTTCTCCTTCCCTCCCTTTCCCTCCCCTTCCCCCCCTCCTCATCTCCCTCTCCTCCACCCCCTCTCCTTCCTTTCTTCACTCCTCAAGCTCTTTCCCAAGTCTGCCAGCCTGCCCAGAGCAGCTGGACAGGAAATGCATAGCTGTACTCTTATTTCTGTCCCACAGAGACAATGAAGACAACACGCACAACAACACTAGAGACAGAGCTTATGCCCTTATACCTAGGAATACAGCCATGGTCACTTAGGCCAAGACACAGGCCTCCTAGCAACTGTCCCTGGAGTCCCTTGTGCCATCTCTCGGTTGCTGTTCTTCAAAGATTTTCTGTCGTCATTGTTGGTGCCAGGGTCACCATTGTCCTCTTCGTCTTCCCCATATTTCCTCAGGCTAGGCCTGAACCCCTAGGATCAGGTAAACCTTCCACTCCAAGCTCCTAGAGAGAGACTGGAACGGCAGGTGCTTGGCACCATGCTTACTTGAATTCTTCTGACTTCTGAAGTTACAGGCTTCACTTGTCTGTTTGTGAACTCCATCTAATAGGTCATAAGCTTGCTGTATATTCTTGTGTGTGTGTGTGTATGTGTGTGTGCGTGTGTGTGGTTTCTTTTGATCAACACTGGCTAGGACACTCACCTTGTTGTTGTATGTAGTACCCACTTGAGCGGCTATACCAGGCTTACTTTTTCTGTCCTGATGAAGGACATTTGAGTTCTTCCAGTTTAGGGCTCTTATGCGCGCCAGCACTTATTTCTCTCGGTATAAACCTCAAAAGGAATTGCATGTCATAGGATAGACAAGGACATGCCTGATTTTTCAACGACTAAGCCAATACAGGGTAATGCTTCTGCCAAAGGTCTGAGAGAGAAACAAGGCCATTACAGTCATGATATAGGTGAAGAAAGGCTTTTGCTAAGGCGCACTTGCTAAATTGTGGCAAATATGGTTCCAAATGACTCCTATCTTCACTCATATTGGCTTTGAAGTTAGTCATATGACTTGCTTTGGCCAATGGGATACCAACAGTCCTGATGCTAATGAAACTTTGAATTGTCTATTACCATATTGTAAATGTTTGTGTCTCTCCAAATTTCGTTCAGATCCTAAGACCCAGTGTCCTAGGGTCATAATTAGATAGTCATGTCAGTTCGATTGGCCCAAGAGACACCTAGGTAATTGCTAAAGCATACCTCTGGGTGTGTCTGAGAAGGTGATTCTAGAGACATGTGGGTTCTGATCTGATCAATGGATTTCCCTTAATAGATTTGTAATAAGATGACATTGCGGGAGGCCAGGCTTTTGGAGGAAGTTGGTCACGGAGGACACGCCCTTGGGGCTATATCTTACTCTGCCTCTCCCTTTTAAAAATTGTTTACATTTCAAATTTCAAATATTATCACCCTTCCCAGTCTACCCTTCCCAAATCCCCCACTCCATCTCCCTCCCCTTTGCCTCTAAGGGGGTTCTCCCCTATCCACTCCTGCCTCACCCCTCTAGCATCCCCCTTCTCTGGGGCATCAAGCCTCCACAGGACCAAGAGCTTCCCCTCCCATTGGTGCCAGATGAGGTCATCCTCTGCTACATATTTAGTTGGAGCCATGGACCAGCCCAGGTGTACTCTTTGGTTGATCGTTTAGTCCCTGGGAGCTCTGAGGGGTCCAGTTAGTTAATATTGCTGTTCTTTCTATGGGGTCGAAATACCCTTCAGCTCCTTCAGTCCTTCCTCTAACTCCTCCATTGGGGTCCCCAGGTTCAGTCTGATGGTTGTCTGTGAGTATCTTCTGTCTAAGTTAGATGGTGGCGGAGCCTCTCATTGGACAGCCATAACAGGCTCCTGTCAGCAAGCACTTCTTGGCATCAGCAATAATGTCTGGGTTTGGTGTCTGCAGGTGGGATGGATCCCTAGGTGGGGCAGTCTCTGGATGGCCTTTCTTTCAGTCTCTGCTTCATTTTTGTCCCTTCATTTCCTTTAGATAAGAACAATTCTGGGTTAAAATTTTTTAGCTGGGTGGGAGGCCTCATCTATCTACTGGAGGCCATGTTTATCCACTGGAGGTGGTCTCTTCAGGTTTCATCTCCTTACTGTTGGGTATTTCAGCTAATGTCATCCCCACTGGGGTCTGGGAACCTCTCGATTCCCTGGTGTCAGGGACTTTCTAGTGGTTCCACCCTCCCACCCCCACCCTGTACATTCCCCAACCCCTACTGCTACTTATTTCTATTCATTCTCCTGGCCCTCTGGACTTCTCTTCTGTCTCTTACCATACCTGGTCCTGCCCCCCTTTTTTACTCCTTCTCCCTTCTCCTACCCAGTCCCTCCCTAAAATATGGAACACTTCATGAATTTGCGTGTCATCCTTGCACAGGGACCATGTTAATCTTCTCTGTAGCGTTCCAATTTTAGTATATTTGCTGTCAGAGTGAGCACTGCTCTGGCCCTTTTTATGGTCCTCATTTCTCCCTGCTTCCTGTCTGCCATGAGGTGACCACCTGTGTTCCCTCACGTACTATCAGTGAAGTGATGTTCTGCCTGAGTGCACAGGACTAAGCAACCACGGACTAATCCCTCCGAAACTTCGAGCCAAAATAAATCTTCCTCATGGAAGCCGTGCCAGTCAGGTATGTGGTTATAACAATGAGAAAAGTGACTAACGCAGGGAGTATTGAGTGGTGGACTCTTCTGGAGCGGATCAGCGCATAAGGATCCTCTCTGGTAGCGAGATGAGTGTCTTTGCAAGGTTTGAGGGCACTCATGTGTCCCTTTTGTGCTGCAAGGACATAGAAACCAAACAGGTTTATGTCAGCTATAACAAAAGCCCTAAATTGTACAGTAGCAGTTTGGCATTGGGATGGCAGGGAGGCTGGAAGAATAGTGAGCTATGTTTGGTAACATGCAAATGTTTGATGAAACACGTGCCATGCTTCGGTGTCCACTGTGTTTGGCTCACTTTTCTTTTCTTTGTTCGATTCAGATTTTCACTCTGTAGCCCAAACGGGCCTGGAACTCACTGTGTAGCCCAGGCTGACCTGGGGTTCCTGATCCTCTTGCCTGCCAAGTTCTGGGATTCCAAGTGGGTACCACCATGCCCAGATCCTAGTATTTTCTTATTAATTTTTAATGCACCGAGTCTATAATGTTGCTGTATTTGCATGGATATGGGGGTTTATACTGGGTTATGGGTAGCCTACCAGTGGCCATGTCCCCCAGGGAAAAACAACTCTCCTCCAACTGCTGCCTCCTCCCTCTCCTGCTCTCCCTCCTTTTGTCCCTCCCCTCTCCCTTCTCCCTCCTCCTTCAAATACGTATACGTGTATATCTGTATACTACAGATATACCTGGTGCCCACAGAAGTTAAAAGCTGGGATCAGATCTCCCAGATCTCCTGAAACTAGAGACAGCAGTGAGCTGCCATGTAGGTCGTGGGAACTGAACCTATGTCCTCTGGAAGAACAGCCACTAATGCTTATCCATTGGGCCATCTCTCCAGCCTGAGGAGTCATTCATATATATAAAATGTTACATTCTGTTGTTTCTATGAAACTGTATGCATGGAGGTCAGAGGGCATGTGGTAGCTATTTTTCTCCATGTGGTTCCTGAGCATTAAAGTCAAGTTGCCAAGCTTGGTAGCAATGGCCTTAACTCACTCACTAGTTCCGTTTATACAACTTGCCCTTCTATTTGGAGATAGTGCTTCAGATTGAAAGGCTGGGCTCCCAGGCACTGATTTCAGAAAAGACCACAAAGCAGTCTCTTCTACGTCTCCCAGAGCTGTGGAAGCCTTTGGCTTAGACCTTTTGAGATTTAGGTTGGAAAACCAGAGTGCAATTTTGCCTTTTTATTTCTTTAACACATTTTACATTTCTTATTATTGCATTTTAATGTATTCATTTTGTGGGCGTGGGTGAGAGTGTGCCATGGCTCGGATCATCAGACTTGGTGGTAGGCACTTCGACTGACTGAGAGGTCTTGCTAGTCTGTTTTACTCCTTGAGATAGGTTCTCACTATGTAGGCCAGGCTGGCCTGGAAATCTCCATCCTCCTGCCTCAGCCTCCTGAGAACTGAGATTACAAGTGTGTACCTCCATACCTGTCCCCAGAGTACAGTTTTCCCACAATCAACAGTCAGTTACCTCAAGATAGTCTATTTCTATCTTTCGGTTCCTATGACTGCTATACTTGAGGTCAACCAGCCCCCATGTTCTCCACCTAAGCTTACGCCACCAATCACTGAGTCCTTTCAGGCACCACCTTGATTAGGACAAGCACCCTGGCCTGCATTCACAGAGTAGTTGGGAGACAGATGTCCTAATGCTGGTGAAAGCCATTGTAGCTGTGTAAAGTACAGAGGGAGTACAAGACAATGCAGCATTATTATCGCAGCAACTGCCCTCGGCTCCAATTGCTTCACATTGGGGCAATGGGTTTTGAGTTTCCTCAAGGTCATTTTGCTTTATGGCAACTCTCTTTAGCAGTCTACATAAATTTGACACATTCAGGAGCCACAGTGGCCTCCCAAAGCTTTCTCTCATTATCTCTTGCTTCATTTTCAAACCAGTGGACCATGTACAAGGGCCAAGAGACTGTCACACTCCGGAAGCCCAGCCTCCCAAATGACCACCAGCACATCTCTCCCTAAGGGCTTTCTCCATCTCCATTTACATAAATGGCTTCCCTGTACAGCAACACCACCTTCCAGAACCATACTCACCAAAACTATTCATTTTGGGTTTCCTTTCGTGGTAAACTGGGGAGAGGGGGCCTCCCTCAGCTTTTGGACATGCGTTCTGAGACAACATGATTATATGCAAAAGATTGTGAGGTAGTGGGTGCATGCATGTACACATATTCAAAGTGACCAAGAGCCATTATAGGTTTCAGCTCATCCACACAAGGATGTCCCAGTAGAAAAGAAGTCTGTAACCCTTCTTTCCTGGGCTTTTCCTATGTGATGGAGAGTTTCCCACACCAGTAGGAAGCTATCAGTGGTAAGAACTATTGTAGGCTGGAGAGATGGCTCAGCAGTTAAGAGCAGTGCTCTTTCAGAGGTCCTGAGTTCAATTCCCAGCAACCACATGATGCTCACAACCATCTGTACTGGGATCTGATGCCCTCTTCTGGTGAGAGCATCTGAGCAACAGGGTACTCATATGCATAATCTTGTTCTTTGTTTTTTGTTTTTAAAGAGCTATTGTTTCAAAATAGAAAATGGCTCAGGGTATGTGGCAAGAGGCTGGATAACAGCACCCGAGGGACTGGTGGAAGACATGCTTAGTCTCTCACTAGGTTGAAGAACATAGACGCTTGATGGGGCTGGGTATTTTTATGTCGTCTCTTTTTCTTTGAAAGACTAGATTCCTTCCTCCCTTCTCAGCTACAGATAAGCAGTGTCACAGAAAAGGCAGCTAAGTTAAGAGCCCAGGCTTTACCTGGGAAGTTGGACTCAGTGGGCCGATAGCGCCATTGGAGCTCTTCTGAGCATTGCTGGCTCTTGGGTTCTATTTTATTTCATCTTTGAAGTGGCATCAACAGTGGAAGGAGGATGGGAGTGTGGGCTTATACAAAAGATTTCTCTGCAGGAGCTTTGCTGAGAATTAACTCGCTAGGACCACCCACACTTAATCCTTACTGTAGAGTTATAGCTGGGGACTTAGTTCCTCCGCAAAGCCTGGGAACCTTGCTCACAGTGGGTGAGTGGCTATGGCAGCCATGGTCTTGCTCTGGGGTGTAGACCATGAGGAACACTGCACTGTTCAAACACATGTAACATGAGGACATAGTGCCTGGGAGGAGTGGTGGAGGAAAGAGCTATTTATCCTAAGGTGAATACTGTTTCTTTATTTAGGAACCATTCTGCTCTGTGGGAGGTATTGGAAAATGGAGGAGTGTTTTGGGTTGCTACACTGAGGTGTGTGTGTGTGTATGTGTGTGTGTGTGTGTGTGTGTGTGTGTGTGTGTGTATGTTGCTGGTCTTCCTGGACTGGGGTGCCAAAGATGCCTAATATCCTATAATAAGGAGACTGTCTCATACAATGGGATTTGTCCCTGGCCAGCTCCCGACAGTGCCCCTGCTGAGGAATGAGCTGGTGTGCAAAGCAAGTTCCAGGTGTCCTTTCTAAAGAACCAATTGGTTCATTTGAGACTGGAGGTCATTTTTCGAGGCGACTCAAGGGATCAGGTGAGGACTTCTCTGAGCTGAGGGAGCTAATGTAAAGCCTGGCAGCCCAGAGCCACAGGAAAGAGGGGTGCAGGTACTGAGGGGCCCCATGGAGGTCAGGCAGAGGCCACCCAGAAGGGGGAGCAAGGGTCAGTGGGGAAGGGGAGGAGGCTACAGGGTGGAGAAGCTTTTTATACAAATGGAAGAATGAGAAAGAAGTCCCACGGGTGGAAACGTGCTGGTGGTCCCTGTAAAGCTGGGCCCCTCAGAGTGTGACAGTGTGGAAACCATGGAGAATCAAGACAGGGATTAGGAAACTGGAGAATCAAGCGGCCAGGTGGGACTAGATTAACTAGAAAGGGCCTCCGAGGCTGGCTGTGTTTTCTGCCTTTTGCTCTTCCACTACTTGAAGTGGGGCCTGGATTCTGGCTTTGCTGACACCTGGAAGGGTGGCCAGGGCAGCAAACAGGACTCATGGAAGTTGCAACTGCCTGCTCAGGCCTGGCCTTGCTGCTTACTGGGGGCTGTGGGAGTCCCCTCTAGAAAATGGATTCCATATGTCCTCAGCTTGTTAGAGGGACCAGAGCACGCCATGGATGGTACTCTTCAGCCACTGTACAAACAGGCCAAGCTGGAGGGGCTTTCAAGGCCTACCAACTGTCTTTGTGGGCTACCAGCTTATTCTGTGTCCCACAACTGTGGGCCAGGCCAAGGGACTTTTTAAAAGCAGGTGTTGAGGTCAATGCTGAACCTGTATTTCGTCTTCAGCGAATCTGTGGTTTGTAAGGCAAAGGCATAAGATGATAGTGACAAGGACAGAACTCAAACACAGGGCAGGGGTGGGGGGAGGGGGGCATGCTGACTTCTTACAAGCTTGTGAGGAAGGGACTGGGGCCCAGCTGCTGACATTTTTACAAAGCAAGTAAGTGTCAGGCCAAGCTGGTGACCTCGGTGTGAATGGAAAAAGATGGTCAGCTGTGTGGCTGCCAGAAATGGCATGTTTGTCAGCCCACCTGTTAGGAAGTGGAAAGGGAGACTCTGAGTAACATTGTCTCAGCAAATGGTTACCCATTGCTGGCCACAGACCTGGTGTGGTCTGAATGCTTCATGTGGGCTGGTGCCTGGGCTCTACCCACTGCCTAGGAAAAAGGGCTCAGTTGTGGTTTTCTTTTGCAAGACGAGGTAAATGGGGCGGCCGTGTTCATTTCTTTATCCTAGCTTTGACAACTAAGAGGTGGTGAGGTGGTGCTGTGAATCCCTGCAGTCTGGCACCTGGTATCCAGGTTCAGGCTAGCGGCCAGGAGTGTGGAAACAGGTCCAACTGGGGCAGGTGTATGGTCTCTGTTTCAGTTATGTTTGTTTATTCATTTATTTGTATGTGTGCATGTGTGTGTGTGTGAGCGTGCGCACACATGTGCACACATGTGTCACAACACATGTCAGAGGTTATGAATAAAGAGTCAGAGGTCAAATGGCATCTTGCAGGTTTCAGTGCTTCCTTCCATGGGAACATAGGGGTTGAATTCAAGTTGTCAGGCTTCTTGGTAAAGGCCTATATGGGCCATACCACTGGACTCTATGTTCTTATTATAATTATGATTATGGCTAAAATTTAAGAAGAAAAAGAAGCCAATTATATGTGTAATGAATTTCTCTTAAACTTAGTGACTTAGGGTTGGTGAGATGGCTCTGAGGGTAAAGGTGACTGCTATGCAGTCTGACGATATGAGTTTGATTTCTGGGACCAACGTAGAGGGAAGAGAAAGCCAGTTTCTGCAAGTTGACCTCTGATCTCTACAGTATGACCTGGCATGTGTGTTCCACCATGCACATAAAAAACACACAAAATAAACTAATCAGATGTACTTAAAATGAAAGTTAGTGATTTAAATAGCTGCCATGTTGGTACAGTGTCACACTATACTGGGACTTAATTGCCCTCAGTTAGAAGATTCCTTGCCTAGCTCCATGTCTCTTTCTCTCATCTTCTCTTCTTCCCGGGCAATTGACCTGGAGTTGAGTCATAGTAAACCAGTGACGTCAGCCATTACCTGAGATGCCTCACCTGGAGCACCTCTATGCAGCCCATTTGTGTATGATGGGCTTCCTTATAGCATTGTGACTGTATTTTAAAAGTAAAGGGAGTCACAAAATGACACTTCCACCATTGTCAAAAATCTATCCCCCTACAAGGGAAAGTAGAAATAATAGAAAATTTTAAAACTTATGTGTTTTTATCTGTGTATCTCTGGGTGGGTATGTGCACATGAGTACAAGTCCCCAAAGAAGCCAGAAGGGGACATCAGGTCCCCTGGAGTTGGAATTCCAGGCAGTTGTAAGCTGCCCAATGCGGGTGCTGGGAACTGAAGTCACAGACTCCAACTCTTCAAAATAGTTTGGTAAAAATAATACTTTCTAAACGAAGTCTTAGTATGTAGTCAGGGTGGCTTCAAATTTGCCATCCTCCTGCCTTAGTCTCCAGTTCCTACGTACTGGAATTGTAGATATATACTACCATGCCTGGCTTGGACCTTTGCTCTTTTTAAAGTTTTTGAACATTTTTTGTATTTATGCTGCATTCTTTGACAATAGTGTATACTTGTATAATGTACTTTGATTGTTCCAAATGCTACCTTCTACCACTCTTATTCCTCACTCCCTCTAAAACCCCCATCCCCTTTTGAGACAATGTTCTACACTGGAATCTGAGGCTTGCCCATTAGGCTAGGTTGGCTGACCAGTCAGCCTCAGGGACCTGACTGTCTCTGCCTCTGCACACTAGAACTACAAGCTGTACGTAGAAGAGCATACTACGATGCCTGGCTTTTTATGTAGGTACTGAGTGAACCATCTTCCCAGTCCGTGGACTCTAGTTCTTGGATGGGATGGGCCATGTTGGCTCACACCTATGATCTCAGCACTTGGGAGACTAAGAAATGAAGATCACTGTAAGCTTGAAGCCAGCCTGGGCTATAGAATATGACCTTGTCTGGGGAAAAAAAAACCCTAACATCAGAATGTAAGAAAGGCACGTGCTATGGAAGATCTTACAACCATCTTGCAAAATATTATCTGCTTTTTTTTGTTTTCCTTCTTAAATCTTAAATTTTATTTATTCATTCATTTCATTCATTTATTTTTAAAATCTCACTTATCCCAGGGTGGATGGAAACTTATATGTAGCTGACAATGACCTTGAATTTCTGATTCTCCCGACTTCATCTCCCTAGTTCTATGTTTACAGATGTGCACCGTCATACCCAGTTTCTGCAGTGCTGGGGATAGAACCCAGCACTTTCTAGGTGTATGCTAGGCAGGCATTCTGTTGATTGAGAAACATCATGAGCTCCAATTAATTTAATTGATTGTTGTTGTGTATGTGTGTGCATGTGTATGGTGTTTGTGTGTGTTTGTGAGTGTTGGCACATTTGGCAGTCAGAGGACAGTTTGACCGTTTTGAGAGACAGTTCTATCTTTCTACTGTGACTTGTTGTGCTATCTTGCTCATTGCCTATCCCCACCCCACCCCATCCCCCTTTTTAAAGTCATAGACAGGTCCCAACTGGTCATAAATTAAGCCCTAATTCATTCTGGAGACACGTTCCTTGGTGAAAACATACTAAGTGAACAGAGCCTTGTTTAAGAGCTTTTATTCTGGTTCCATCAGTTTTCCTGCTAAACCAGGCACACTGCTCCATGGAAGACAGCAGCTATCAGCAGAAGCCTTTGGTCTGAAGGAGTATTGCCTTCAGCTTTTGCACGTACACATGCAGGAGGCTCTGAGCGCAGCAATGGGATTCTGAGCTTTATCAGGTGCAGAAGTCTGGCTTGGCCTTAATTTGTTTTTTTTTTCCTTGTTATGGGTTCAATTGTGCCCCCCTCCTCCAATACATTGTGCAAAATTGTGAGGTAGTGGGTGCATGCATGTACACATATTCAAAGTGACCAAGAGCCATTATAGGTTTCAGCTCATCCACACAAGGATGTCCCAGTAGAAAAGAAGTCTGTAACCCTTCTTTCCTGGGCTTTTCCTATGTGATGGAGAGTTTCCCACACCAGTAGGAAGCTATCAGTGGTAAGAACTATTGTAGGCTGGAGAGATGGCTCAGCAGTTAAGAGCAGTGCTCTTTCAGAGGTCCAGAGTTCGATCCCCAGCAACCACATGGTGGCTCACAACCATCTCTACTGAGTCTGATGCCCTCTTCAGGTGTGTCTGAAGACAGCACCAGTGTACTCATGTGCATAAGTTTAAGAAGCTTGGACGAAGAGACATCATAATCAGAGGTTGGACCATGGCTCAATGAGTAAAGTGCTTGCTATGCAAGTGTGAAAACCTGAGTTCAGAGCGCTGGAGCCTGTGTAAAGTTAGATGTGCTAACACAGCTGTAAAGCCAGCACTCCCAAGCAGAAATGGGAGGAGGCAGATGCGGGAGACTTTCTGGGAGCTCACTGGCCCACTTAGCCTTGGCGACATGCCAGCAAACAGCAAGAGACCCTGCCTCAAACAAGGTAGAAAGTGAGAAGGATCTACATATGAGGTAGTCCTGCACACTCCTACACATACACACACACACACACACACACACACATACACACACATACACACACATACACACACACACACATACACACACATACACACACACATACACACACACACACATACACACACACACACATACACACACACACACACATACACACACACATACACACACACACACATACACACACACAGACACACACACTTTTTCAAAAAGAAGTGCTCAGCCAGGCATGTGGCGGATGCCATTAATTCCAGCACTTTGGAGGCAGAGGCAGGCATGAGTTCGAGGCCAGCCTGGTCTACAGAGAGAATTCCAGGACAGCCAGGGCTATGCAGAAACATCCTGTCTTACAACCCCTCTCCCAGAAAAAAAGGAGGGACCATAGCCCTCCTCAAGCCAAGGAGAAACGCCTCAGAAGGAGCTGACCCTTGACCTGTTCAGAACCATGAGAAAGTAAATACGGGGTGTCTAAGGTCCTCGGCTGGCTGGCAGTACTCTTCTTTCTTGTGGTGCTGGGGATTGGGCCCAGGGGCTCACAAATGCTCAGCAAGTGCTCTACCCTTGAGCTACACCTGCAGCCCTCCTTCTCCTTCGTGAGACAGGGTCTTGTCTTTACCTTGCTCTATAGGGCAGGCAGGCTTGGCCCTCCAGTCCTCCATCCTCCGCTTCCTGCATGGGCCCAGTTAGTCTGTGATGTTTTGTTGTGTGAACCTGAGCAAACAGAGACAATTGTCCCCAAATCTCCTTTATAGACGTCCCAAAAGGCATGACTGAGGGTGGGCACACTTGCTTAGAATGCTTCTGTCTAGGGGTAGCTTCATCTGCAAACACAGAATGCTGCTTTGATGAGACTAAATGCAGGTCATTCAGGGGGTCCTGGCCTGGCCACTGAGGGCTGACCTCAGAATAGATCCAGATGTCAACCAGCTTGAGAGAAAAGAAGACTGAGGTAAGGAGCACCAAGACAGGCCCTGCTGGCCTAGGAGCACTGTGGACACCCCTGTGTATCCCAGGCCTGTCATCTAAGGTGCACAGTTATCTCTGAGGACTTCCTCCTCCTGTGCTGTTTCCACTGCACAGGGATCCAGGCCCTCTTGGTCCCATGCATTTTTTATTTTGCTATATTCTTTCCATTGTTCTGATGTGAATAATTTAAAGTGATACAAAAGGGGACCTATTAACTCCCGGACCCCACCCCCACCCCCGGAGCCCATCTCTTTCCTGTTGTGCCCTGTTGTGCCTGCAACACCCTCTTGAACCTTTTCCTCAGGTCAACACATGCACATGCAAACTCGTTCCTCCTCCCTGCTCAGGTCTCAGTGGACAGCGGATGTGACATTTTTGTGTCTGACTCTCTCAAGCCTCTCTCATCGCCTTTCGCTCCTTGCATTCTCTGAGGTAGTACATGTGAGGAAAGAGCTGTTTCAATTTGAGAAGTAGCTTGATCTCTCTCTCTCTCTCTCTCTCTCTCTCTCTCTCTCTCTCTCATCACACATGGTGTGGCACTCCCTCGGGGGCTACCCAGGGAAAAGGGAAGAAACAGTTGCAGACAAGATTTGTCCCTTTGCTCTCGATGAAGGCATGCAGGGTGAGTTTTGGAGTCATAGCCACTTAGGGGATTTTGTGTGTAGCCTGGATCTTCCAGGCGAAGGCAGAGCTGCAGCTGGCTGCTGGCATTGTCTGCAAAGCAGCCTTGAACCAGGAAGCAGGCTGGACTCATCAGGAGAAGGCATAGCCAGGATTTCCTGAAGGTTCTGGCCTCGAGCCTGTAACCCAGCACTGTCCAATAGAAATAGAACTTGAACAGCATTCAAAAGAAAACAGGCGAGGGTAATTTGAATAATATATTTTATTTATTACCATTTATCCAAAATATTACCATCTCAGTATGTAATGTAGGCAAAAAAGATATTAATGAGGTGTTCCACATTATTTTCTTGAAACTGAGCCTTAGAAATCCCCCTGCGTCTTTCACACTTAACAGCAAATCTCAATTTAGAACTGACCACATCTAAGCAAGCTCAATAGCCACATACAGCTGGTGGCAAGCATACAGTGATAGTCTAGCCTAACCAAGCCTGGAGGCCGCACTCCAGCCTGCTGCTTAATCAGTGGCATGCAAATGCCCGCTTCCAGTACACTTGAGGAGCTGGAGAGGGGCCCCGCGAAGAGCGCACAAAATCAGCCTCCCTGCGTTACTATTGCTAGCACTGTTCATCCTTAATGCGCTGGCAGAGCTGGAGTCCAGCCCTGTTGCCAGTGGCTTCCAGTTCACACACAGGGCTCTGCTGGGAAATTGTTGACCCACATTCTCTTTTCGGGGAGCTAAGTATATAGTCTCCAAGTGATCTGGCCCTGTCCCCCAGCTGGGGCCTCACCTCCTAGGTATGTGTTTCTCCCCCTTGCCTTAGGTCCCAGCACCCCTCTGGCCTGTCCCTTCTATATATAGCTCTCTGTGGTGACAGCTGGCCCTGGGATGACTCATCAGCCACCGTGGGTGTCTCCGGACGGAACCCTGAACATTTATTCATAGGGTGTTTTAGCAGCTTCTGGTCTCTTCCTATCAAGTCCTGTCTTGGGGAATTGTCCTTAAAAAAAAAAACAAAAACAAAAACGTGGAGATTGAGGATTTGATTAACAAGTAGGCCTCTAGCTGCAGCTCTCTGGGGGCTGTGCAGGCTTGACTTGGAGAAGTCTGTCAATGGTAAGGAATCAATCCCCTCTCGGATGTCTTGGATAGGAGCATTTCTCGCCTTTGTTCTGAATGCCTAACTAGCCCTGGACTGCCTTGGCAGTGGGGCCCAGGAGATTCCAGCTCCTTTCTGAAGTTTCTAGGGCTTCTCACAGGACTGCTGGTAAAGCCTATCTCTTGTTAGTGGGCCATCAAGGCAGTTGGCAATACTGGGCCAAGGAAGGCAGTTTGGCTCACCTGAGTGCCACCCTGGGCAAGTCCTTTCCCGTAGCTGAGCTTCTGATTTCTCTTTTGCATGACCACTGACCACTGTACCACTGTACCACTGTGAGGGGCCTCCTGTGACAACTGTCATTACTGTCCAGCCAGACCTATTACTTCTGTTTCCCCCAAAACAAACCAAAGTGAGGATTTGTAGGGGAATCCAGACACACTATAAGGGCAGAGCAGAAGTAGGGTGAGAAGGGGAGAGAGCCAACCAATTGTAAAGTTCTCTACAAAGTGCCTTACTCAATTTGGGCTACTACAGCCAAAAACCATAGGCATGGTAGCCGACAAGACATTGAAGTAGTCCTCACAGTTTTAGAGGTTGGGGGTCAGTTCTGGGGAGACTCCTTTCTAGGGTGTTCCTCCTTGCACCCTTGTATGTGTAAAGAGGGAGGAACTCTGAGGTCTCTTTGGCCAAGGTACTAGACACATTGGGCAGGGTTCTACCACCCTCACCAGAGTGCATCATCTCCCAAAGGTCTCATCACCTTAAGAGTTGAGATTTCCCTTCATGAATTTAGAGGACAGACCATTCCTTTTGTAACAAGAGACTCACCCTAGCTTCAGCCCATAGTGAGTTCTGGAGGGGGAAGTTACACGACTCATCTGTCTTAAATGTTGGAATGAATCAGGCCTTTCTGGCAATCAGGAACCCTACTGTTGAGTTACTTCCCATGTGTGTGTGGGGGGGTATGTGTGTTGTGGTGTGTGTGTATGTGTGTGTGTGTGTGTGTATGTGTATGGTGTGTGTGTGTGTTGTGTGTTGTGTGTTTGTGTGTGTGGTGTGTATGGTGTGGGTGTGTGTTGTGTGTTTGTGTGTGTGTGTGTGTATGGTGTGTGTGTGTGTTTGTGTGTGTGTGTGTGTGTGTGTGTGTGTGTGTGTGTGTATTTGAGATAAGGTCTCACTATGTAGCTTTGGCTGGCCTGGGACTCACTATGTGGACCAAGCTGACCTGGAATTTAGAGATCTATCTACCTCTGCCTCCAGAGTGCTGCTTTTAGAGGCCAGCACCACCACACCCACTGTGTGAGAGGGTTTTGTTCTCAGCTGTCCGGTAGCTTTCTTCCTTTCGCCCACCTCTTTGCCCCAACTTTGTAGGGTCTCATCTTCAGGTCATCCCACCACCAGGGCTTCTCAGACCTGTCTCTAGCTGCAAGCCTTGTGGTTTTTCACCTCAGTTTTCAGCTTCTAACTCCCGTCCTCCAGCCTTGGTTTTCCTTCTGTGCCCCTCGGGACTTGAAGTAACTTGACCAGAGGGCTGCTGGGTACGTGGCTGTACACAACCCTTAACTCCTGTCCCCTTTTATCACTCACTACTGTGACCAAGCCCAGGTAGAGGGGGCATGCAATACTGAGTCTACCAAGGCACCATCGTCCCTGAGTTTTCCATCCACTAGTGCAGATGAATTCATTTTCCATTCTCAGGAATTCACAGTTTGAATGATTCCCCCGCTGGAGTCATCTTGCTGCAGCTGGGATTCTGTTTATCGCAGGCTGAGGAATTTGCTTTTCCACCCCAGTAGAATTCTCTCCCCACGCCTTCCTCCTCTCGTGTCCCCTCCCTTTCTTCCCCTCCTCCCTAGTTCCTCTCATTTTCCTTTCTTTTCTAGCACTTCTTGGCTCCCCTTCCACTTAATTCCTCCCTGATTTTCCACTTCCCTCCTCTGCTCCTCTCCATTCTTCCTCCACACCCCCTTTTTGGTGTTCTTAGGGTGACAGTGACCCAGGACAGAGCCAGAGCTGTTACGCTGTGTGAGAGAACACTCCAGAGCCTGCAGGCAAACCCACGCCTGAGGTGAGCAGCCACAGCAGGGAGACAGTTGACAAGTGTCCAGGGACTGTGTTCCTGATTCAGTCACTACAGAGCCCTATTATTTCTAACTTAAAAAAAAAATAAACCAACGTTACTTGATGCAAGGCACCACATGCACTTGATATTTGGTCACAGTGGAATTGAAGAAGGATGCTTTTAAGAGTGTCATTAAGACCAACACTATTTGAGAATTTTACGGAAATTCCATTGAGTTCTTTGAAAAGAAGAGTGCTACCTTGCCTTCCCAACAATGCTTTTTCTTCCTGTTGTTCCCTTATTTCTCCCATCACGGCTCTGGCTTATTAGCGTTTTCACTGCATCAACCACAGTGTACCCGTGATCCTGGGACTTTCGAGCCTGTGGCATCTAGCCATGTGAGTCTGCTCTTGGAATCTTGGGTTATAGTCAGCCAGCCTTGGAGCAGGAGGAATCCAAGTGTCAGTTTCCCATCTTCTACCTCCGACTAATTTTTCCTATGGGGTGTCTGCACTGGGAACAAAGATCCCCTGGCCCAGGATTGTGTAGTGATGGCTAAAAGTCACACCAGTCGAGACCATGCCAAAGAAATGAGGTCAGAGCTTTGGTCTGTTCACTTGATACCACAGGGGATGATGACTTTCTGGGCACAGACAGTCCTACCTTGGTTGTCTACCCATAAGCAATGTTGCCCTGTTTTCCATTTGTCACAAAATGTAGGGGAGAGGATGGCAGGTGGTCCATGGTGACTGGTAATCACTGTAAACTCACTGGAAGGAGAAATCTAGAAACACTAAGGTAATTGCGTGACGTGCTGACATCTTGGTGAGGTTTGTTGAGAATCTGCTGACTTAGTTAGGGTTTACATTGCTGTGAAGAGACACCATCCATGACCAAGGCAACTCTTCTAAAGGACAATATTTGATTGGGGCTGACATACAGTCCAGAGGTTTAGTCCATTATCATATGGAGAATAACATGGCAGTACACAGACATGAGAGTTCTATATCTGGATCTGAAGACAATGAGAAGTGGTGCCGATACACTGGCCAGGCTTGAGCTTCTGCCATCTCAAAGCCTGGTCCCTAGTGACACAGCTTCCTCCAACAAGGCCACCCTTCCTAATAGTACCCCTCCCTATGGACCTATGGGGGCCATTTCTATTCAAACCACCACACCGACATATAACAGAAAAATATGCAGACCATGTACAGATCCTGTGTTCTTGATCTGTGAACTCTTCCCCTGAGATCAGTCATTCATGAGGCAGGAGCCTTGTTCCCTTGGCATTTTCTTCTCTTTCTGCCAGTCCTGAGACCCTTGGCCTCAATGTCCCTGAGTGTGAATATTTCTATGATTAGGATTTGGGCAGTAAATTATCCTTTAGGTGGTAGTCTATACTATCAACCATCTTTCTCCCAGGGGACCGAGACATTCAGTCACAATGATGGCCTGTTGGTGCTACTCTCTTGGCTTCCTCCTTGGCTTCTCCATGATGCTAGGATTACCTTCCCAAGAAAGTCCACTTATAGCCTTACCTCAGCCATAGCTTCTAGGGTAGTGAGAAGCTTCAGATCTAAAGCTAGTCTCTGTCCTCTCAGGGTAACCCATCCCCCGACTCAGCACTCACAATCCGTAGTTATGAATACTCCCTTGAGAGAGCCTTTAGAGTCTGAGTTTGGAGCAGAATGCAGGGTACATGAGGACAGAGAGAATGCACATTTTATTTACTGCATGCTACACATCTAGTATTCGCTCTGTGAGAAAGACTGGCTGCACAATGCCCAAGATTTTCATTATTCCTTTTAGAATTCTTGTGTGTGTGTGTGTGTGTGTGTCTACGTGTGTGTATTTGTACATGCATGGGGAGGCCAGAGGACAACCTTAAGTGTCATCTTCAGAAACAGCAGCCACCTCAGTTCCTAAGGACAGGGTCTCTTCAGTGGCTTGGACTAGCCAATTGGCTCCCAGGAGCTACGGGGATCATCTTGTCTCTGCCTTCCTTGAGCTAGCAAGACATATGCTAGCATATCTTGTAGCATATGCAGTATGCCTGGCATGTTTATGTGGATTTTGAACCCAAGTCCTCATGGTTCCAAGGCAAACACTTGACTAACTGAACCATCTCATTAACCTTCCTTACGGCTTTCTAGCCATTTACCCTGTGAGGTAGTTTTATTTCATTCCTTTCGAGACAGCATGACATGTAGCCTGGGCTGGCTTTGAAATCAATGTGTAGCTAAGGGTGGCCTTGAACTCCTGATCCTCCTGCCTCTAATTCCCAAATGGGAGGACTACAAGCAGATACCACCATGCCTCGCTCTTCTAGTTATTTAATTTTGGTTTGCATCTTTTTTTGGCTTATTTTTTAAATCCTCAAAAGAGTAGGTTTCATTTTGACGTCCCCATGTACAATGATCATGTACTTTGGCCACACCCACTCCTCCATTGCCTCTCTGGCTCCTTTGGGGTGGTTCTAAGTATTTTCTAGACTTATTTTGCTTTATGTGTACCAGGGTTTTGCTTGTGTGCCAAAGAGTGTTTTGTATGTGTGCCAAGTGTGCGCCTAGCACCCTCCAGGCAGAGGAGGGCATCAGATCCCCCTGGAGCTGGAGTTACAGATGCTCGGGAGTCATTATGTGGGTGCCAGGAGCTGAACACAGGTCCTTTTCAGGAGAAACAAGTGCTCTTAACTGCCCAGCCATCTCTCTAGCTCCTTTTGGGGGCCAGATGATTTTAAAGTATACAGATTTTATTTCATGTTAAAATGTATTTATTTTTATTTTATTTTTATGTGTCTAGATGTTTTGATTACATGTCTGTCTTTGCACCATGTGCATCTCTGGTGCTCATGGAGGCCAAAAGGAAGCATAGGGACCCCTTGGAGCTGGAGTTACAGATGGTTGTGAGCTGCCACATGGATGCTGAGAATTGAAACTGGATGTTCTGGGAGAGCAGCCAGTGTTCTTAACCCCCAAGCTATCGCTCCAGACCTCAAATACACCATGGAGCTGCGGTTATAGCTCAGTGATAGAGCTCTTGCTTAGCTTGTGTGAGGCTCTGGGTTCTATTCTTAGTACCTGAAAAGAAATAACATGTAGTGTAACTCGAAGATTTTTGCATTAAACCTTGCTGTGACGAGTGGGATCTGTCTGTCTCTCCTCTTTAATGTCAGATGTGCTAGTGACTGCTTCCATCAAGAGCAGGACAAAGCTGGGCTTCTACCTTGAAGTCATGTGAGTTGGCTATGCTAGGAGGGGAGCCTAATCGGTAAAGCCATGTGGGGGTGATCGAATTGAATTGACAGTCCCAGTTGAGCCCAGCCTCTTTTTTTTTTAACCTAGTTTGTTTGTTTTTTTTTTTAATTAATTTATTTATTATATGTAAGTACACTGTAGCTGTCTTCAGACGCACCTGAAGATGGCATCAGATCTCATTACGGGTGGTTGTGAGCCACCATGTGGTTGCTGGGATTTGAACTTCGGACCTTCGGAAGAGCAGCCAGGTGCTCTTACCCATTGAGCCATCTCACCAGCCCCTGAGCCCAGCCTCTTAGTCACTTTAGTCCAAACACCAGATATGAGAGCCTAGAGGTGTCCAGATGGTTCCTGTGTCTGATCTCTTGAGGACTCTCAATGGTAGCCTTAGGCATAGTAGAGCATCGAGAAGGACCACTGTAGGTCCTGTGCAAATTCCTTACCCAAGTAAACCTGGGCCCATCACAACTCTTAAGTGTTGAAGGGTCACTTTTTATGCAGAAATAACAGGAATGCCCTAATGTAGTTTTATTAGTTATACACCCATTGGATGGTCACTTATAAGTTTCTACTAGGTATAGAGATGATTGTTCAGTGATGAACAAAGAAAAAAAACCCTACCTTTAAGGGGCTTATATGCTAGAGCAGTGGTTCTCAACCTGTGGGTCCCAACCCAGTTGGCAAACCTCTATCTCTCAAAATATTTACATTACATTCATAACAGTAGCAAAATTACAGTTACAAAGTAGCAATGAAAATAATGTTATGGCTGGGAATCACCACAGCATGAGGGTCACAGCCTTAGGAAGGTTGAGAGCCATTGTGCTAGAGGCTGCTGTTGGCAACTGGTGTTACCTTGCAAAACCCATGTCCTGTTGAGTAGGTTTTTTTGTTTTTGTTTTCAAAAGCCTGTCCAGTCCCGATGGAAGTGGTAGTGCTGGTGGTGGGGTATCCCTGATGAGTTGCCAGGGGAGGCTCCCAAGATAGGTGGATTAGATAATAGAAACCCAGAGAGCTCTGTTATTTGCTGACTGTGACGCACCATTGTCCTTGTGTGTTGTCCACACTAGCTGCAGCTTCACACACAGCAGGGGAGTCTCTGGGAGCTGAGGGGACTCATCTCCCAGGCAGAAGACCAGGGGCAAAAAGGTTCCTGGGAGAGAGATGGCAAGCGCCTCATGGAGGAAAATGACATTGGCTTGCTCAGGGCAGGAATGGGGGAGTATGTAAATAGGAATGAGGCCCTTGGGTGACACTCCTGGAGCTCCTTGGCCTGCCTCTGGAGGGCAGGTTGCCCCCTGTATCCTGACCCACTGCATCCCTGCTTAAGAACGTGGGACTCAGTGGTAGTTCTGTGGTGCTTGGGATCTGTTGTTCTGTGTCTCTGCGTGTCTGTGTGTCTGTCTCTCTCTGTGTGCGTGTGTTCATATGTGGATACACATGACTTTGCATGCACATCCAGCCACTGGCTTCCACACATGCACGAGACAGGCTCTCTCCCTGAACCTGTGCTCACGGATCCAGCTAGGTGAGTTAGTTAACAAGTCTCAGAGCCCCTCCTACCTCCATCCCCTCCCTAGTGCTGAGATTACAAGTGTGCCGGCCCTGCTCTGCCCACTTTGTTACATAGTTGCTGGGTAGCCCAGCTCAGGTCCTCAGGTTTAGATGGCAAACATATTACCTTCCTACCTCCCTTTTGTTGCTTCACTCCTGAGACAAAATCTCAACAATACCATGTAACCCAGTGTGCTGGCTAGTTTTGTGTCAACTTGACACAGGCTGGAGTTATCACAGAGAAAGGAGCTTCAGTTGAGGAAATGCCGCCACCAGATCCAGCTGTAAGGCATTTTCTCAGTTAGTGATCAAGGGGGAAAGGCTCCTTGTGGGTGGGACCATCTCTGGGCTGGTAGTCTTGGTTCTATAAGAGAGCAGGCTGAGTAAGCCACGGGAAGCAAGCCAGTAAAGAATGTTCCTCCATGGCCTCTGCATCAGCTCCTGCTCCCTGACCTGCTTGAGTTTCAGTCCTGTCTTCTTTCAGTGATGAACAGCAATGTGGAAATGTAAGCTGAATAAACCCTTTCCTCCCCAACTTGCTTCTTGGTCATGATATTTGTGCAGGAATAGAAACCCTGACTAAGACACCCAGGTTGGCCTGGCGCTTGCAACCTCCTGAGCACTGAGTTTATGGTGAGCCGCTATGCCAGGCTGCCTTCTGCTTTTAAGCAAATTTCAACAGTGCCTGCCTGTCTCTGGCCTGCACAAAGAGAAAGCAGAACTCTATGGCATCCAGGGAGCCAGCTGTGATAAAAGATGATGCTCACAGGTGTGACCTATGCGTCCCACCCTTGAAGGGCAAAGGGGAGGCGAATTCCACGAGGAAGGCTCAGGGGTCTGTTTGGAGATTTTCCATCATGGAAACCCACTTTATCCAGTCCTGGAAAGTTCTGGAATGTGTCTGAGAGAATAATCCCCCGCTAACTACAGGAACACCTCCCCAGAGACTAACAGAAATAAGGTTGGCATGGAGGGGTTGAACACATGGCCAGCACTTGGGAGAGGTCCCTTTCCCCTCAGCATCTCTGTCAAGTCATCCTGAGACTGGTGGGCTGGCTGCCCTGGGGGGGGGAGTGTTGTCTTTGTCAGCTGCACCCAGGCTTAGTCTGTCCAGACTTAGCCGCTCAGGCACACAGAGGCCCATGCTTTCAGAGTGGTTATTTTATGCTGCCCATCCGTTCAACAAATATTTACTGAGCTGTGTTCCATGCGCATGGCTAAAAGACAGCCGTGAAAAAAGACAGCCGGAGGAAGACCTTCCCCTCCACGGAGCACACGTTTTAAATTACCCTTATTTCTTGTGTGTGTGGGAGATGGTGTGCGGAGGTCAGCAGACAGCTTTCTGGAGCAGGTTGTCTCTTTGTGTCATATGGGTGCCAGGGTTCAAGATTAGGTTGTCAGACTTAGTAGCAAGGGCCTCTTCACCTACAGAGCCATCTGGCCAGCCAGGGTGCACATTTTAATAAAGAGGAGGCACCAAAGAAGCACAAGCTTGCAACATTGGATTTACAACTCACAGATCTGCTGTCCCTTCCTCTAGGAAGTCCTGGCTGGCTGACATCTCTTCTCAAGTAGATGTCACCTCTGAGTACAATCACTCGGAGGTATTCTTAAGAATGTTCCAGCTAGCCGGGGAGTGGTGGCACACTTGCTCCCAAGGCAGAGGCAGGTGGATTTCTGAGCTCGAGGCCAGCCTGGTCTACAGAGTGAGTTCCAGGACAGCCAGAGCTACACAGAGAAACCCTGTCTCAACAAACAAACAAACAAACAAACAAACAAACAAAAAGCTAGGGTCTGGAAAAATGGCTCTGTAGTTAAAAGCACTTGCTACTCTTAAAGAGGACCTGGGTTTATCTCCAACCCCCCACATGGCAGCTAAAATCATCAGTAACTCCAGTTCCAAAGGATCCAATACCCTCTGCTAATGTCCTTGAGCACCAGGCACAAGTGTAAAGCACATATATGCATGCAAGTGAAAGACTCATACACATAAAATAAATAAAAATGTAAGTATTTAAAAAGAAGGAGTGTCCGGATCAGCTAGGCATGGTGGGACACGTTCTGGAGACTGGGGCAGGAGAATTCTGCCCTGGTGAAGTCCTGACTACATAGCAAGACTCAGTCTCAGTGAAACAAAAACCAAAATAGGGCCAGGACAAGACTCAGTTGCTAAAGCTTGCCTTGCAAACACGAAGACCTGATTTCAATTCCCAGAACCCACCTAAAAAGCCAGGTGTGTTGAGATATGTGGCTAAGCCCAATACTGAGGAGGCAGAGCCTGGAAGATCACAGGGTCTCAGTGGCCAGCCTTCCTAGCCTACTTGGCAAAGTTTCAAGTGAGTGAAAGAGCCTGTCTGAACAAACAAACAACCCCCCAAACCCCAAAAGACGGTGGACAGCAAGCATCTGAGGAATAACGGTCAAAGATGTGTGCATGCACAAACATACAAGTGTGCACAGGAGCGTGCACGCGCACGCGCGCACACACACACACACACACACACACACACACACACACACTCCAGTCAAATACCAAACAGCAGCAGCAGTAGCACCACCAACAAAAATCAACCAAAGGAAAAAAAGAATGTTTCATTGGCCAGGGATGTACCTCAATTGGTTGAGTGCTCACCTAGCACCCCACCACCCCAGAAAATACCCACCCCAAGCCCTACAAAACAACGACAAGACAAATATTTCCCACTCAAGCCCTTTAGATCCAAGAGAAGCATACTTATGTATTTTCTCTCGATTGACTAAGGCTTCCGCTTTGAATAGCAGAGGGTTCCTTTCCTAGTTTCTTTCCTGAATGATTGACAGAACAGGTGAGAGACCGTGTTCAGGAGACACCCTATCTCCTAACCCTGAGCCATCAGCCTCTGCGTGGTAACACAAGGGGAGACTTTCTGCGGGTGGCCACAGACACCGACACTGCCTCCAGCAGTGGAGGTCACTGCTTCATTGCCACGAGTTTCTTTATTAGTCTAAAAACAGATTAATAGAGGAGGTTTTTTTTTTTTTTCCCCTGAGAGAGAAGGGTGGAAATAAAATTTCCCCAAGACAAAAATAGTCCAGGCCCGTGCAGTTAACAAGGCCCTCATCAGAAGGCTGTGTTTCGACACTTGCTCTTATTAGGACAGTGGGTGCTTCCTGTGCCTGCCTCAGGCTTAATCCCAGGAGCGTCTCCCGTTTGGATTTTGGCCTTCCTCTGGTAAGCCCCTCTGGATTAACCTGTCACACTCTGTCAGTCATGACGCAGGCAGCTCTCTGTGTCCAGGCCCTGGTTGCATTATTTATTTTCCATAGAAAATTAGACCAGAAAGCTCCACGTAAGTGGGGGTTGGCATTCATTTCTCTAGCAGACTTCTCGTCTTCTAGTGTCTAATCTACAGCTTGGACAGAATGTGCCATCTCCAAGTTGGTGAGTCCTTAGCTAAACGTTTAGAATTCTCCATGTGACAGCTGAGCAGGCACTCTCTTCCCTCCTTCTTCAGTATCACCCTGTCCTTTGTAAGACAAGGCTCTTGGAGAGGGGCGATTTAGTATGTGTGTTGGAATAGGATGAGGAGGACGGAGAGGAATAGTCTTCTATGGAACACATCTTTCCTGATATGCCCCTCTGTAACTGGCAAGGTCTCCTGGTCCATGCCCATGCCCACACCATGCATCCCATTGCCTCCCTCTCTGACACACTGTGGAACAGAAAGTACGTCCACTGTAAGGGACTCCAAAGCAAACGTACCTCCCTGGACTCAGAGCTCATGAAGGCCTGGGGTATGCAAAAACCTTACATTTTTGTTATTGTAGCTCTGTCTTCAGTCTTGATTCTGTGGGTGGCTTTGTGATCTTTATTAGACTAGCCACAGAATGGTAAAAATTAGAAAGATGGAGGTCAGGCCAGAAGGAAATGAATTCTCATGTGTCCTTAGTGGGAGTGGGGAAAAAAGGCTAGCTACTCTGGGGAAAGAGTTTCTGATAAGGTTAAACACATGCCTGTATGTGATCTAGCCTTTGCTCTCTGACTTTGACCTAGAAGTAATGAAACTCTGTGTCCTGACAAAGACCTACATGGGAGTGTTCATAGCTGTCTTAGGACTCTCAGCCCCAAACCAGGAACTCCAGAGATGCTTATGAAAAGAAATAGCACCTCCTTGCAGTACCGTAGGGATGCCACCCGGCAGTCATAAGGGACCGGGTTAGCTATAATGAGGGACGCCTGTAATCTTAGCTCTCAGGTGGCTGAGGCAGGAAGCTCTGAAGTTGGAAGCCAGATTGGGTTATACAGAGAGAGCCCATGTAAATAAATAAATACAGGGAGGGATATTACTCAGTGGTTAGGTACTTGTCTAGAATATATAAGGTACTGGCTTCAATTCTCAGTGCTACGAAAGTATAATACAAACCCAAAATATATACATGGAAACGAAAGAGGAATCAGCTATATATTCAAAAAAACATGCATGAATTATAGACATGCAGAGAAAAAAAAAACTGGCCACAAGATAAATACTATACAGTTCTACTAATACAAAGTATAAGAATCAGCCAAACTAATTTAAAGTAGGGTTCTAGCTGTGTGCTAGGTATCTACCCCATCTCCTCTTGGTAGTCCTTTTGCAATGTCTCTAGATGTTTTTGCCCATTATAACTGTGTGCTCTGTGTGTGTCTGTGTGTGTGTGTGTGTGTGTGTGTGTGTGTGCGTGCGTGCACGCGAGTGCGCATGTGCACACTGTCGATACTATCTAGAAGGGTGATGATAAGAATTTCTGCAGTGAACTGGTCAGGACCCCACCCCCAGCCCCCAAAGACCCAGAACTCCATAGTGTCAAGATAGAGAACCATGGTCTATGGTAATGGAAGTTTGCAAGAGTTCTTACTTCTTAAGGAGTGCTGGCTGAAAGGGGCATGAGGGAACTTTCTAGAATGATGACAATGTTCTATATTTGTGTTGTCTAAAATAGCAACCGTTAGCCTAATGTGGCTGTTTAAATTAAAATGGAACATAATTAAAATTTGAAGTGCCCAACAGCTGCAAATGGACAGATCTAGACCATGTCCACCTTTGCAGACTTAGAATGGGCAGTGCTTTCTCTCTTTCCTGAGCCAGGCTACTTGAAAATGCGCACCTTTTATTGCATGTCAATTCCATACCTCAATACATACAACACGGGGAGGCAAGAAAAAGACTCTTTATACAGAAAAGGAATGGGGATGCTGAGAAAGCTCCAGTCCCCATGAGTGTAGCTTCTGTCCTCCAGGTGGTACCCCTTGGCTGGTCAGGCCTGCCTACACAGAGTAGCATTCAGAAGGGGCGGGGCTGTGGAATCCTTCAAATAGGCTTCAAAGGGCCAGGAAACGCCAAGGCTATTTACTCTACAGGGAACTCAAGGGCTGCTCCAGCTCGAGGGAATTGACTAGCCTGTCACAAGGACCTAAGGAAAGAAAAGGCTCTGCTTCCCCCCACCCCCCACCCACCCACCCATTGCCAGGTAGCCTCCCCCACCCCGGGCTGCAGGCTCTCCCGGCAGAAATTGCTTCATTCCGAGTCACTGCCGCCTCTCTCGCTCTTCTGGTGTGAGGGTTTTACAATAACAGCATTGTAACCACTTTGAGAAAACCAATAAAAAGGCGGTGACAAAAGAATAGCGAGCCGGCTGGAAATTGCACGCAGGAGCGCAGGCCTGGGTCTTTTGCTGCTGCGTGTTTAATAGTGCTCCCGGGCTGCAGGCTGCAAAGACGCACGTGTTTATTTGGGGATGCGCTGTGACTTAAATAATGAATCTTGCCTAAGCATTCAGATGAATGCAGGGAGCCGTGCCAGCCTTCTCACCCAACTCAGGCCAGTAAAGGGAGCCCTTGTCAGACATGTAGAGCTGCGTCTCTAGGGTGTGAGATGGGGAGGTAGGACCATGTGTTTTCCTTCGTTCATTCATTCATTCGTTCACTCATTTAGCACCCAAAATAGACTGGCCTACTAAGTATTTATTAACCCTGTGATAGCTACTAAGCCACAAAACCACCAATGTAGCCTGTGCTTGTTGAAGAAAAATATCAGAAAGGTTACACATTGCATACAACCTAAAGCAATTTGTTGTGGGTCTTGTCCTCTTCCCTGACCACTAGGTTGTAGTATCCCCACCCCGGTCTACTGACCCCGAGTCCCACAGTCTTTCTGTATGTCTGATGGCAGCCCCTTTGTCCTTGAGGTAATTATCAATATCCATGCTCAGAAATCAATTCAGACTCGCAGAAAAGTTGCAGAAATTGTGTAAATATTTTTGAACTACCCTTTCCCCACCCTCTTCAAAAGTTGTCTGCCAATTTTCCTTTTTCTTTATGTCTCTATGTATATATGTGTTCATGTATGCATGAATATAATCCTGTTATGTGTCAGTATGTATCAATTCCTTGAAGGTATTTGGAGTCATGAGGACCCCTTCCAGCTAACACAGACCTGTTAAGAAACAAGGCCATTTTCTTACACAGTCACACTGTAATTGTGAAGGACAGGAAATTAATATTGCAACTATACTGTTATTGCCTAATCTACAGACATCTATATTTCTTCAAGTGTCTCACTACTTTCGTTTTATGGCCAAACAAAAATGCAAAACACACAAAACCACAAAAGCAAAACTAACAAAAAAACAAACCAAACCAACCAACCAACCAACCAACCAGCCAACCAAACAAACAAACAAACAAAACACCGAGTGGGGTTTTCTGGCTCAAGACTCAATTCAAGGTGACATGGTTGCATTTTATCATCTGAAACGATTGCTCTGTTTTGCATTTAAATATTTTTAAAATTGTTACATTTATTTATTGGTGTGTGGGTGAGAGGGGGATGGGCACATGCATGTCATGGCACATGTGTAGAGGCAAGAGGATAACCAGCAGGAGTCAGTTCTTGTCACTTCATGTCACTGGGCTGCATACTCTTGGCTAGGTGGCCCTTAAGCGTCCAACAGATTCTCCTGCCTGCCTTCCATCTCTCCATAGGAGGAGTACGGGTATTACAGATATGTGACAGTTGTATTTGGCCTTTTTAGATGGGTCCAGGGAGATCAAACTCAGGCCATTACCCACCATCATTGAGGGGCCTCCCTTCATTTGTTTTGAGGGTTTTGGTTCCTACAAGGAAATAACCAAGATTCGGTTCCTACAAGGAAATAACCAAGATAGGGCTGGTGGAATGGTGTGGCTGCCTTTTCTAAATTTTAACACTTCCCAGCTCCATTGTTGAGAAGAGGTTCAGGTGAGGGGACTTCTTGAACCTTCTACACAGACTCCTTTAAACTCCCATCCCTTAACACACTTTCTTCCTAAACGAGAGGTCAAGAACTCTAGCCCAGTACCCTAACAGAAGGTAGCAAGTGTCCTAGGTCTCCAAGTGACACCTTTGTGGGAACTGAGCTGAACAGGTTAGTTCCCTTGGAGCATTTCTTTCACTTCACCCTGCCCCAGCTGCCCACCGGGCTGGTAGTTGAGGTATTAAAATCACCACACAAAACCAGGACTTCACTGAGGGACAAAGTTAAATTGCAGTGAACAAAGCCCTCTTATGGGGGTGGGGGAGTGGGGGTGTTCTGGATTGGTTGCTGATTCCTGTCCCCTTCCTGTCCTCCCCTCTGCTCCAGCCTCCCCCCACTCCAGAATCAGTATTTGCCTTCCTTTGAAGCTGTCCGCTGATGGGTTGCAGCATTGAAAACATAATTTCATTTCCAAGATGGCCAGCATTGTCACCTGAGTGTGTGCCATTGTTGCTGCAGAGGGAAGGAGCACCTTGACATCTCTGGTTGTGATTTCAAGTGCTCTCATGTGATAGTACTAGCTCTCATTCCTCAGAGCATATAGACACTCGGGAAGAAGAGAGGGACTAAAAAGAGACACAGCCGACTTAGAAAGCAGGAGGGTCCAATTCGGGTAAGCCACTTGTATGTTAATGGCCAGACTCTATATAGGGCTGTTTAGTAAAAGGCCTCAGTGTCATACGATCTGCCATCAACCAAGTCCTAAAATTGTCTACAAGTGAATATTTTGGTAGTCATACTCTCTACATGTATGTGTGATAAGAGGGCTTATGTGTGTGCATGCTCCGGTGTGTGCATACGCCTCTGTGTGTTCAGAGGTGGTGAGCTATTTACACATGCAGTGCTATGCAAAACTATATGAACCATATGGGAATCTATTTAAAATATTGATATTCTCAGTTAAATCAACAGCACACAATAATGTCATTGCCTACGAGAGCTCTATTTTGACACTGGAGGGGGTTGGGGTGGGACTCAGACACACCTTCGCTTGCCACAGTTTTGCCTGGGATCCCGAATCAGCAACCTTGCTACAAGAACCCAGAATATACAGAAACTACACTTGAACTAATGCCTAAAACCTGACGGAGACATCCTTCATAGTTAATCTGGTTACTCGGGGTTTATTTCACAGTCAGAAGTTCTTATGATGGAAGGGACTCCTGCTGGCTTCTCCCAGACATATGACTGAATTAATGAATGAATGAATTCAACTTACCAGGGCAGATTTAAATTGCTTACAGAAACAGAGTCTGGTTATTTTTCTTCCTTCCATTTTTTTTTTAAACACAAATATGAGCCTCGAATGGGTGCTGTAAGAGTCATTAATCCTTGATAACCGACTGTTTTATCTTTTGATTAAAAAAAAAAGGCAGGCTGACTGACAGTGAGCTCACAACGATAGGTTCATTAAGAAGCCTGGTTCAGATGTGGCCTGGCAAATAAACACCTAGCTTTCCATTAACCAGGCAGCCCCCTGGTTCTCTCAGACTTAAAATGGAAGGGACACCTAAACTAGTCTTGTTTTGATGAAGCAGCAGGAAGTGTTCAAGCCTCCCCCCCCCAAACGGCCCCCAAACTGAGGATTTTCAGTGGTACTACCAGGTTGTCAAAATTTAATGGGTGTTGTTAACAGGGACTCTGAAGTATTGTGGTGTGTTTGGCTATCAGCAACTTTCAGGCCTGCTGGTGACGTTGGGCTGCTGTATTTCAATGGAGACCTTAACAGCAGAGACTTCGGCTGCCCTGGTGGGCCTGGAGGACTCTAACAGTGCGGGTCTACTGGGTTGGAAGAAGGCAGCTGATGGTGAGAGTGGGGTCCCCCAAGAGTGCAGAGGAAGAGAGGCTTTCCATGCTGCCTTGGCCAATGACACCTTTAAGTCTACTTCACACTAACCTGAGGCTGGGAAGCCCACCGTTTGGCCTGTCCATAGGACAGACAGCTTGTATGGGAATGTTTCTGGAAAGGGTGAGACTGGCCCCCCTCCACTTTGTCTTCTTCCCCTACTTTGCCCTTTTCTCCTCATCCTTTGCTTCTTTCTATCCCTCCCATCCCTTTCCTTTTTTCCTTCTCTCTTCCCCTTTTCCCATTCTCTAGCTTTCCTCTGATCTCCTTTTCAGTACCTCCTTTCCCCTACCCCTCCAGTCCCCTTCCTTCTGCTCCCTCGTTCCCATCCTCCTCACTTTCCTCCCCCCTTTCTTCTCCTTCTCCTATTCTGCCCTCACACCCTCCTCTTCTTCCCTAGTGCTCAACTCAAAATTTGACAGCACCCAAGCAGCTCAAGTTGAGTGTCGCCAGCAAACTGCCACTTCTCTGGATGACATCCTCAATTAGACTCCAGTCCTTCCCCCCACCATGTCCCTCCACAGACACATTGCTTGCTGGCCTTGTCTAGGAAGGGTGGCAAACACTTCCTGGTATTTTAATCTTAGCTCAGTGACCAATAGGAGGCTCTGACTTTCAGGCCAAGAGCATGCCCAACCCTGGCCAGTGTCTGGTGACTGAGCAGTCTCAGCCCAGACCATAAGCCAGAGTGTGGCCGGTCCAGGCTGCATATTCCCACCCTCACCTGGGATGGAGGGAGGGAGGTAACTGAGACTAGCTGTTTTCCAAGAAGGTCTCAAAATAAAGTTCTCCAAGGGAAGTTGAGTTTCCTGGAAGTGGCAGAAGGTGTGTGGGTTGAGCATGGTGGGATGTGTATATGTGTGCAAGTTTCTTGTGTCCCTGGGGAGAAGGAATGACTGCTTTGGCCCAGGAGGAAGGCGACATTCTGCCTGGAGCCGCTGGGCACCACCATGCGTTCAGAGGATGCTAGAGTGCTTTGCCGGTGGAGAGCTTATTTTGCCCAGCAGGACCAAAAATCCAATTAAAGAAAGAATGAGGGAAATGTGAAGTCTGGACTCCGTGCTGGCACCACCCTGGCCGACTTCCTTGGCAGGGATTTCTGCTGAGGGGAAGGGCCAGTGATGGTCCTGGGGATAGCCCAACCCAGAGGCTCTCAGCCATGGCCAAACACAAGGCTTCTGCCAGCCATCAGGCCCTCTTTGCCTGTCTCCCACCCCCATCCCATGCCACAGTCTCCTGGAGGACCCGCTGATGGTGTGGAGAGTCCGATTGGCTGGCAGCAGCTAGGGCACCAGCCAGCCTCAGCTCTTGGGCCATTTGAGCCACCCACCCTCCTGTGCCTATTGACATGGGTGAGAATCGCACAGGCAGATTAAAGGCAGCATATGGCCCCCCAACTGGAAGCCAGCGGGGCTGAACCAACACTGGCAAATTGTGTTCAAACCGCATTGAGAATCCTGGCAGCTGCACCTGGCATGGGGAGCAGCCGGCGACCTGCATACAAAGGGAGTTTTATACACAGGGGGCCAAGGCAGCCGCGTTGGCGGCTCTGCCCCCACTCCCTGCAGCCTGGTTCTCACCTCCCCCTCAGCCCAGATCTGGCCACTGGCCCTGGGAGGAGAAGCTCTCTGTCCAGGTTTCCAAACCTGCAGAAAGGCAGCAATGGGGACAATCGTCAAAGGTAGAAGAAATTTCTCAGTGTCTTTTTCTCTCTTCTAACCCTGTGCCTATAAGCCCCTATGACCCCCCCCCAATTCACTAAGGGCCACATTTTAGTACCCAGGCAGGCAAGGAACCTACAAAGAACTACAGGGATCTCACTTCTGTAGAACCCAAAGAACCGAGAGGAGAGAGCTTCCAAGTGTCCCCATGTGTCAGGTGACACATAAGCAGTCGCCTGGGTCATTACTTGTCTCCTTTCCAAAATAAATAGTCAGAAGGCAGAGGCATCTAGCTACTTCATGAACGAAGGGGAAATATCAAGTAGCTGGCATGTAAAAATAAATAATGGGACTGGGGGAGGGGAGACCAATTAAGTTGCAATAAACCTACAGAGCCAGGTAGGGGCATGCACACACTCATCGGGTCAGCATGTAAAAACATGCTGGGTTGTGTCATCCAGTTAGTCAGGTGTGTGCTGCAGGTCAGCTGGGAACACAAGAGCATGTTTAATGGTAAGATCTGCCAAACCCTGAAGGGATGTTAAGTGGGAGTGTGTGTGCTTTTAGGGTACTCTTCATGGGCTAGGGTTTGCATAACCATAGCTGTTGGCTTCCCAAGGATGCTCTATCCTAGAGTCTGCTGCCATGGCCACATAAACCACCTATTTGGCTGGTAGCTCTCCATCCCCACCTTAAGGGCATACCAGTATTTCCTCCTGCCTGGCCATCTGCCACAGTTCTGGAAATAGAGTTTCCAGGGTAACTGGGGCATCCTTAGACGATGGTGGGTGGACACTTCAAGGGACTTAGAGAAGAGTCCAGGGAGGCATGAGGTACTCTTGCATCAGGACTAAGAAAATGCATCGTCATGAACCAGTGAGCCTGTCCCCAGTCCCTTTTTTAGAAAGGGTTTCCACTATGCAGCCCTGGCAGGCTTGGAATTTCATATGTAGACCAGGGTGGCTTCAAACTCACAGAGAGATCCACCTGCCACTGCTTCCCTCCAGATGCTTGGATTTAAGGTGTACACGCACCTATGAACCTGCCTTTTAGATGAAATCAGACTATTAGACTTGCTGCCCAGGCATGGGTTGGTGTCTTAGTTAATGTTCCTCTTGCTGTGTTAGAACGGCATCGCCAAAATCAACTTGGGGAGGAAACCATTTATTTCATCTTACATTTCTCAGATCCAATTCCACCACTAGGAAGTCAGGGCAGGAACTCAAGTAGAGCAGAAACTTAAGGGCAGGAGCTGATGCAGAGGCCGTGGAGGGGCGCTGCTTACTAACTTACCTCCCATGGCTTGCTCAGCCTGCTTTTGTATAGAACCTAGGACCACCTCTAGGGTTTGCATCACCCACACTAGACTGACTCCCCCCATCATTAATCAGCACAATGCCCTGGAAACTTACTCACGAGCAATTTGATAGAGATATTTTCTCAATTGTAGGTTCTGATTCCCAGATAATTCTAGTTGGCCAACTCAAGTTGACCAAAAACAAACAAACAGCAACACACACACACACACACACACACACACACACACACACACGCCCACAAGCAAACAATTGGAAAATGGCTTCCTTTCCTTATTACCCTGGTATAGATACTAGATGCCTTCTTCCCTTGTGGTTTGAGAGGGACAGCCATTTTGGAGGGGAAATCACGACACCTACATGTTTGTGTTCTGGGTTATCTCAGGCAAGGTTCAGAGTGCAGTAGGGGCTGGGGGCATGGTACCTTGCTCTTGTTTCATCTCTATGTGAAAATGGACAGGTGACACAGTGACCCACTCAAGGTCACCCAGTAGAGACTGACACAGACTGAATCCCCACTGCAGACTTTTCCTTGTTACCAGGCCAAGTGCAGAGGATGGTCTTCTAGTTTTGATTCATCCAGTCATAGGGAGAAGACGATGCCTACCCACTTCCTCCCAGACAAAAGGTGGGGGTCCCTTATGAGAGGAAAGTGTCAACTGTTCTCCTCCAGCCCCGCTCTCCTAAAGAAGGACAGAAAGGAAGGCTGACATACTATGGAGGGAGTCCCACTTTTGCCTGTCATTTTCCTCACAGCTGAGCCTTCTCCCTTCAAATCTGACTTCTGTCATTCCAATGAAGATGCGTCAGGGCCTGGGGACCATGGTTTGCCCATGAGAACTACAGGTAAGAGAGGCTGGGCACCTCCTTGAATCAGACTGGAGAAGAGCTGAGGGCATCTGGCTTCCTTATCTAAATGTTGACAGCAATCCCCACGAGCTGGAACTGCACGCTCTGTTTTGGTTTCTGTGGAAAGACTCCATGTAAGACTGTTCCCTGTTTGTGGTCTTCACATTTTAGCCTTTCAGATTTTAGCCTGAGCGTACCTTGTGTCATCACTGGCTAATATAGTTGCTGACTTACTTGACCAGATTGTCTTTTTTCTGTTTTGAACATTAACATACCTAGACAGCCCTATATTCCCTTCGCAGTTTTAACAGTAGTCTGGGTTGTGCTCACAAGTCTGTGCGCTCATTTCCTGGGTAGCCCCTGCTCACACAAATCCCGGGTTTTGCTGTCTGACTTGCTTTGCCCGGCAAGACACTGTTAATTGTGGTCAGTAAAGGTATAAAGAGTCCTTGAGTGGCCAGGTGTGGCTGCACATGTCTGTAATCCCACATGTCTGAAATTTGGGAGGTAGAGGCAAGAGAACCGTTGCTACTGTGAGATGAGCCTGTTCTATACAGCAAGTTCTGGGTCAGCCAAGGCTACAGAACAAAACACTATTTCAATAAGTAATAAAAAATAAAAATTGTTTGTGCATTGAAATTTGCCCTCTCATGCTTTGTTTTCTGTTACTATAACAAAATACCTTATGCTAGGTAATTTATGAAGAAAAAAAACCATGTATATAGCTCACGGTTGTGGAATTTGAGTTCGAAAGCATGTCACCAACCTCTGCTGGGCATCTGTCAAAGGCCTTGTTGTGTCATAACACTGTAGTAGCATGGCATGCTGCAACCATGCAACTGTGCAAGCTTGGGTCTCTTCTTCCTCTTTTTATAAAGCCAGAAGTGCCATCATGCGAACCCTGCCTGTCTAACTCTGCTCACTCCTAATGGTCCCACCTCCAAACACTATTAAAAATATCCATTCTCAGAACCAACAACTGCCAATTGCTTGACTGAGGCATGAGGAGGGATGTTTACCAATTACTGCTAACACCAAGATGACACACAGCACCAACCAGGAGACGTGCACAGTCCATGCCCAAGGGAGCAGTTAATCTGTCATAGTCATTTGAGTCCAGGTGAATCCTCAGAACTGTCCAATGTATCCTGGGTGATTTCACAGCCCTGCAGAGCTGTTTTAAGCTACCAAAAGTTTTGTTTTGTCTTATTTATTATTTTTGTTGTTGTGTGTAGTAAAATACACATGTAAAAATTACCATTGTAGCCGGGCGTAGTAGCGCATGCCTTTGTTGCCAGAACTTGGGAGGCAGAGGCAGGCGGATTTCTGAGTTCAAGGCCAGCCTGGTCTACAAAGTGAGTTCCAGGACAGCCAGGGCTATACAGAGAAACCCTGTCTTGAAAACCTAAATAAATAAATAAATAAATAAATAATTACCATTTTAATCTTCTAAGGTATAGTTACACCTTGACTCATGATGGGGACACATCCCCAGTAAACCTGTTATAAGTTAAAAATATCATAAATAAAAGATATATTTGAGCTTGATGTGGTAGTGCATGCCTTTAATTCTGGAGTGAGTGCCAGACCAGACTGATATATATAGTAAGTTCCAGGCCAGCCAGAGCTACACAGTGAAACCCTGTTTCCAAAAAACAAAAACAAACAAAATAGCAAGTTTTAGCCAGTCCTGCTTGTACAGACCTGTGATTCCAGCTGCTTAGGAGACTGAGACAGAAGGTTCAAAGTCTCAAGGCCTGCTTAGGTTACAAACTGAATTCAGAGCCAAGCCAAGCAACTTAGTGAAACCTTGTCTCCAAGTAAAAGGATAAAGGCACCTGCGTCCATTACTGACAACCTGAGTTTGGTCTGGAGAAGTCAGGTGGAAAAAAAGAGAACTGACTCCTGTATGTTGTTCTCTGACCTCTGCATGTACACCATGACATGTGCATGCCCCCCACAAATGAAATGTAATAAAAATAAAATGACAAAGGGGTACTGAGGACATAGGTCAGTGGCAGGATGCTTGCCCAGCAATTAAGCCCCCAATTCCTTTCTGAACACCACATATGTTTGCTTTCTAATAGCAGTGGCCCTATCTCTTCTTTGGGAAACCTTTAAAGCCAACATCAACATGACATAGGACCTTTGTACTTATCTTCATGGGAAATACATGAGCATACATGTATCTTGGGATGTGGGAGCCTTGTCCTAAGACACTGTTACCAACCAGGATCTTTGCAGGTCAATGCCAAGGGTCTATGGTCACAGCCTTGGCAAGAGGTTGGAAAGTCTTCATTTGTTCTTTGAGGTTTCAAATTCTAGCTAGAAGTTAGGCATGATGGTACATGCCTTTAGATTTCATCACTGATGAGACAGAGGTAGTGAGTCTCTGTGAGTTTGAGGCCAACGTTGTCTACACAGCAAGTTCTAAGCCAGCCAGAAAAATCTAGTGAGACTCTAAAAAGAAAATTTGGGCTGGAGAGATGGCTCAGTGTGCACTGAATGCTCTTCCAGAGGTCCTGAGTTCAATTCCCAGAAGCCACATAGTGGCTCATAACCATCTGTAATGGGATCTAATGAGGTCCGGTGTGTCTGAAGAGAGCAAAGTGTACTCACATACATAAATAAATAATTTTTTTTATGAAAATCTATCTGGAGAAGGTAGAATACACTGGGAGGTTGATTCCAGCTACCCCTGTGGGGGTTTCATAGCCACTTCTGAGACAGTAAGTATGGTGGTGGTAGTGGTGGTGGAGGTGGTGGTGGTGGTATGATGGTGGAGGTGGTGGTGGTGGTGGTGGTGGTGGTATGATGGTGGAGGTGGTGGTGGTGGTGGTGATGGTGGTGATGGTGGTGGTGGTGGTGGTGGTATGATGGTGATGGTGGTGGTGGTGGTGGTGGTGGTGGTGGTGGTGGTATGATGGTGATGGTGATGGTGGTGGTGGTGGTATGATGGTGATGGTGGTGGTGGTGGTGGTGGTGGTATGATGGTGGTGGTGGTGGTGGTGGTGGTATGATGGTGATGGTGATGGTGATGGTGATGGTGGTGGTGATGGTGGTGGAGGTGGTGGTGGTGGTGGTGGTAGAGACAGTAGTAGGCAGAAATGTTCTGGAGGCCTTTCCAGTCAGGGACTGAAATGAGACACAGACTTGAGTTTTCTTTGAATGAGTACTATTCTCATTGGCTTGAAGCCTAAACTCTTCTGGTTGCTGAGGTTACGGGGGAGCAGTTCACCCAGGTGGCCCATCTGGAAGCTTCTGGAGCCCAACTGCTGAGTTTACATTCTCATTTGCTATTTGCTTACTCTGTGACTCTGGTCAAGGGAATTGAACACATAGGGCTATTGAGTAGATTAAGAGTTCTTGGTCTCATGCCTTTGATACACCAGGCAGGGTGCCTGGTAGAGGTAAGGGGAGTCCGTGGTGAGAAGCCTGTGTTGGCTCAGTTGCCTTCTGGCCAACCAGACCTACTACTCTTCTCCTCATCTTGGCAGGAACATCCGAGTTAACCAGATCTCATGATTACATCACAAACCTTTGCTTGCTGACTATTTGCTTACAGTTCATTGTCCAAAGGAAGTCATAAATCCAGTCTCACGATCAAGGGGTAAGAGATGTCTTCCACTTCAAGTGAGAAAATGCAGTCTTATGCAAGAGGAAGAATCTCGGAGTAGGGACCAATTTTAGAGCCATGACCATACACTACTGTGTGCATTAGCTTACAAACCATATATTAAGGCTGCACTAAGACAGTGGGGTGTGAGGGTACATGCCTATTATCCTAGCATTTAGAGGATTGTGAGCTTGAGGCTAGAGCAAGCTTAAGTAAACACACACACACACACACACACACACACACACGAGACCTTCCAACCTATCCTCATTATAAAAGAGAGGAGAAAGATCATACTATATCTATAAGCACAAGTCTCCTAAATCTCTAAATATGTATGCGTGTGTGTGTGTGTGTGTGTGTGTGTGTGTGTGTGTGTGTTGGAGTGAATGGAGAAAGCTTCACAGTCCTTCCTCAGTCCCCATGAACCTGTGCCTGAATCCGAGTACCTTGTAACTTGTCACCTTGGGCTCCATAAATATGTATACTGACTGATCAATGGGGACATTTACAGGGACAAAGAATCCTATTGGAGCTTGCACTGAATGTCACATAGAGTGAGGAGGTAGACTCACTGTAATGATCCAGCTTCTACGATGCCTCTCCAGTGGATTTCTGGTGTTCATTGTCTGCTTCTTTTCCAGCATTCTCAAACTGCTTCCCCTTGTGGCTTCTGTCTGAACCCTATTTGTTTTATCTCTCCCCACCAAGGTGGACCTGGAGATCCAGTGTGCAGGTCCCCTCTTGCATAGTCCATGTTATTTAGGCTTCTATGTGTCTATCACAAATGGGTAAATGTGTTCTCAGAGGTTGTGGAGACCACGGGTGCTGCAGGTGATGTGGGCTCAGGCAAGATGTGTGGAAGTCACGTTTGCACGGAGAGCGCCCAGTGATTTAGCTGGGGATAAGACACACGTGGATGCCAGATGCTGGGCCATTGAAAGCTGGGCACTGTGTGGTTGGGAGGGGCGGCTCTTTGTGGGGGAAGCAGCTGCCTCCCAGCAGTCATTTGGGACCTGTGAGGTCTGGTCAAATACTGACAGCGACAGACTGCCAAGAAACAGCGAGCCAGCAGGGACTGCTTCCTCAGGAAGAGAGCCAAGAGGGGGCCCTGGCAGAAGCCAGGGCAAGGACAGGTTCAGCAAGAAAGGGACGCTTTCCAACCTTAAGGCCAGTGGGCAAAATTTATTTTATTTTATTGTTTTGTTTTTGAGACAGGTTCTTATGTATCCCAGGCTGGCTCCAAACTCACTGTTTAGTAAAAAATTACCTTGAATTCCAGATCCTAAAGTGTCCACCTCCTTAACACAGGGATTATAACATAAGCTACCATAGCCAATAATTTATGTGGTTCTTGGGTGCTTGGGATCAAACCCAGAATACTAGGCAAGTATTCTACCAGCTGAGCCACATCCTAGCCCACTTGTCTGGCGTTTTGTTTTGTTTTGTTTTGTTTTGGGACTTGTTATGTAGTCCAAGCTGGCCTCAAATCCATCATCCTCCCATCTCTGAGAGCTGGGATTATAGGTGTGTGCCACCATGCCTGGCTTCACTGGGTGAGGTTTTGCTGGTCCAGAATTCCATTTGTTTTTATTCTTACTGTAATCATACCCTTTTATACAGAAAAATGTAATGGTGACAACGCTAACTTGCCCACGATCCTTTACTGGAGATAACTGTTGCTTACGCTTAAGTGGACACGTTATCACAATTCAGTAGGTGGGGTAGAAATCCCGCTGTCTGTATTCAAGCATGAGCCCTATAACATCAGCAATATCATTGTTTATTTCACTTCTGTAAGCCTCCACTTTTTCAACTTTAGAGTAGGGCTTTGAAACCTGGAGTTGTGATACCCACCTTTGATCCCAACATTTGTCAGGCAGAAGCAGGCGTATTCCTATGTTCAAAGCTAGGCTGGCCTACATTCCCATTTCCTGGCCAGCCTACTCTACCTCAAAAACAAAATAAAACAGAAAATGGGACTGTGCATGGTATTTGTCTTTTGGGGTTAGCTAAAGAGCTGACTGAGGTCACCCCTCCAAGCACTGTAGTATGCGCTCTCGAAGCTCTCGATCTTCTGACTATATGTATCGCCACGGAGACAGAACTCTTTAACATCTTTGAATCTGCTTTGTTTTCCCACCCAATGTTCTAAAAGAAGCCTTTCTTTTATCATTACAAACTCACTGAAGATGGCTGTGGGGTTTTCTACCCTATGGAGTCATTAGAATTTAGCAGTGTTCTTATTGGACATTGATGCTGTTCTTGGCTTTTCCTTCTCGGTCTTAAATGCTGTGTTTGTTTGCTTGTTGTTATGAATGTGTGTAACATGGGTATGTGTGGTCACATGCTTGCCACAAAATGCATGATGAGGTCATGCACGTGCATGGATGGAATCAGTTTGCTTCTTCCACCATGATGGGTTCCAGGGATCAAACTTTACCCACTGACTCCCTTCACTGCCTCCCCCACACACTTCTTATTTATTTATTTATTTATTTATTTATTTATTTATTTATTGACAGGTTCTTCCTACACTGGCCAGGCTGAACTAGAACTGAAATCCTCCTGCCTCAGTCTCCCAAGTATTGTGAGGACAAGTGCCATTGTGCTTGGCTCTCAAGTTTCTGTTAATATAAGGGATACTTGTGGGGAACACCTGTGTCGGGAGGTTTGCCTTTACTGTCCTCTCTTATGAAGGTATAATAGACTGGATATAGAAAATAACTTGAAGAAAGAGGACTCGAATGAAGAAAACAAAGATTACCAGAGGGAGCAAGGAGCATACACATGGTCAGAGCTAAATAACTTGAGGCAAAATGAGGGATGCCCCAGAGCTCCCAGGGCCAACTGGCTACTAAAACCTCTAAGTTCTCTTACTTGCTCCAAGTGACCAGTTGGGACATGAGAAAGAAGTCTTCCAAGTTCTTAAGGAATGCTTGCTTCTGCCATGTGACAGATTTTTTCTGGAGTTGTTAAAGCTAGAAAGCTCTTTCTTACGGTTTTTAAAGACAGGGAGGCCATGAGTACCAACTGTTGGGAGCCCTTCCCCCTAGCTCTTCCCCCACCTCTATCCAACTCAACTTAGGGGACGCCCCAGAGGTTTGCCCTTGCTTTGGCCTCAGTCTTCTTCCCTTGGACCTCCTTTGAAATGTCTCCATATTTCATTTCCCCAGATGACACTGAAGCCCCTAAGTGTCCCAAGCCAGGCTCTAAGGTAAGAAATGACTTGGAAGAAAGATTTCTGTGCCATAGGCATTTCTGGAAGAGTGTGGCCTGTGCCTCCTCTTCAGGTTTAGCTTCAGAAGTGGCGATTGTGTCTGCGTTTGTCAGGACATCTGAAAGAAGGCAGTGAACAGTTCCTCCCAGGAAATGTACATGGCTTCCTCCGTTCAAGAAGTCACTGGGGCTCAGAAGTTAAGAATACTTACTCCTCTTGCAGAGGTCTAGGGTTTAGTTTCCAGCACCCTCATGGTGGCTTACAGCTATCCACAACTCCGGTTTCAGGGGATCTGACATTCTCTTCTGACCTTTGAGGTCACCAGACATGCATGTGGTGTACATACATACACACATGTGGCCAAAACAGTCATATATGTTAGAAAAAAAAATCCACACAGGCAAATGTCATCTCTTCCCTCTTAGAGGCCTGATTGGCTTTGGGGTTTGACTCCCCCAATAAGGAAGTGTTGCTATGAAACTTGGGAATTTGGGACCTTGTGTCGATGAGATAGAATGTAGGAGTTCTCCTACTAGAGAGGACAGAGCAGTATGCTTGTCAGGAGCTAGAACTTGCTGTCCAAGCTGGGTCGGAGGGACTAGGATGGCCCAGACCTTGTCAAACACCTCGCTGATTGCGGTGGCACGAGCTGGACCTGCCAGATGGTGCAGAAGAATCGACTCAAAAATCTTGAGCAAAACGCAATGGTTGCTTTTAGTCACTTCATTCTTAGGCAGCACTGGGCAGCACAGCACAGTGTTTTGCGTATGTGAAGGGCTTGGCCATTGGTGGAGAAGAAGAGCCCTTGCAGGTTCCAGGGACAGTGCAGTGCACAGACAGCATGCTTTGGGTCAGCATAGGTGAGAATCCCGAGATCTGTACAATCTAAGAGGGTGTCATGGTTTCTATCTGAAATGTCTTTGGGAAGTTGGACCAGGCTGGAATTCAGTCACTAGGGGAAGGCCTTTGAAGGTATAGATGAGCCCTAGTTCCTAGCTCTCTCTGCTTCCTGGCCCTCCACAGTAAAGAGGTATCTGCTTAATGCTCCAGCCACCAGGACTTCTGGCATGCCTTCCTTCTCCTTTGTAATGGACCCAGATACATGAAGCAGTGACCCCCCCCCCAAACCAACCTCCTCTCCCTTAAGTTGCTTCTGTCACATATTTTGTCACAATGACAAGAAAAGTAGCATAGAGAGGAATTGATTCGCCCTGGAGTACTCATCTTAGACCATGAAGGAAAAGATGGAGGCTGCTGGTTAGCTTCTGGCAGGGGACATGGTAGGGCACATAGCTGGCCCACACTTCTACCCTGTGCTTGTTTAATTGTTCCTTCTCGGCTATATTCGCTCCATCTACCCCACTCCCCACCCCGCCCATGCTGGCGCCCTGAGGAAAACTCTTGACACCCTCCTTCACAAGCACGGCTTAAGACAGAAGTCCACCACCTCTGCGGCCTTCTGCTGGCCTAGAGAATTTCACATGCACTTGCTGCCTCCTCCCGAAGTCTTTGTGTGTCACTTTGGTTCTTCAGGATGCCTTTTATAGTTGGCAGGGCCTAGACTGTAGGCCCTCTGGAAAGACAGGCTAACATTTGGTTGTGTTCTTTGTGGCCTAGGTGTGATCCATGGCTTGAGACTGAGACAGACAAGTCACCAGCCTGGGGGCTGTTCTTCCCTCCCTTACCATCCTTTGGAGCAAGGAGGGGGAGGACAGAGCAACTCCAGGAGGGACCTCTTAAATTCAAGGGCAAGTAGTTGGTTTGCCATGCCAGCTCTTAATGTTCAAGGACACACCACACACACACACACACACACACACACACACACACACACAATGCTTTGGGGATTCTCTGTGAAGCTTGCTGTAGAGCTCAGATAATCTTATTTGGAGAAGCCAGCTTCATACACACACACACACACACACACACACACACACACACACAGCACTCTCAGGCACGAAGGAGACTGCCCTAGGGGAAACACTGTCTGCAGGAACCAGACTCCACAGCCTCTCCTGGGACTCATCGTCATAGTGTCTCTCGTCAAAGTGTCACTTGCCAGGCGCAGCTCTAGCTCAGCACAACTCACCCCCTCTTCTAGCTTGCTCCTCCCTGGCTCCCACAGTAAGAAAGGCCTCAGAGGGGAACAAGCACTGCTGAGTTTGCAAGCAGGTGCTGCCTGTCTTGTCCTTGGCAATCCCTTGGCCTGGACCCAGAACCCTAATCAGCCACGGGTCTGATGAAAGACCACTTACACGGTTGAGGTGTCCACCCAAAGAACTTGGGGTCAGTCTCACCTTGGCTGAGGTTTTGGTGTCCTCAGGTCAAAGCCACAGCAATTCCTGGAGTTCTGTGTTTTCCCCTTTCTTTAGACATACCCTTCCCCCAAATGAAGAAAAGGGTTAGTAGGACAAAGGTGAGGGGGGGCGGGCAGCAGTAGGTAGGGAAAGTAACCTGAGGGTAATGGGTCTCAGCAGGCAGTTGAGAGATCAACTACTGCACTCTCTACCCAACAGGGCCAAGATTTGCAGGGTAACTGCCTGCGGTGGTAGCTAAAAGAGGTGGGTTACTCTACCCTCAGCTTGCCTCTAGCCCAGGTATCTTCTTTGGAAGCAGCCAATCTGAGCTGGTTACCTAGGCCATGTTTATGTTTTCTATTCAAGGTCCTTGGGCTGCCAACACCAGTTTCTTGAACCAGGAGAAAGTACTCAAGTCATCTAGAGAGTCAGAGAACAAAACCCATCTCTTTCTTTGGGCGTCTGGAATAGGCATTCCGTTGATAGGAGATGAGGCTGTCCTGGAGAGGGGCATTTAGTGGCCAGGGCACTAGCTCATCAGGGGAATCAGCTTGTTCCAGTTGCTGTGGAAACTAAGGTGCTTGGAGAAATCAGGTTGAGATCACTCCACTGGACACCAAATTGAAATATCAATCTCTTTTCTCCTAATGTGGGGTTTGCATGGCCTTCACGTGTGCATGTACATCTCACAAAGCTACAGAGACAGACGTAGTAAGTCCTGGAGGACTCTAGGGGTCTCCTGGTCCATCCCATCCACCTCTGTGTGCCTTGATACTGTCTTTAGGACACTGTCATCTCAACCAGCCCCTAGTGAGTCACCACAAGGGATCAAGAGCCTGAATTTTGTGGTCACACATAGTTAGGCCCGAGTTTGTGTCCATCAAGGCCTAGTTGCAAGGTCTTGTGCAAGTCACTTGGTCTTTAACACCCTCCCCCATTCTCATCTGGTAGCTTTGCGGGGGATGAGACAGTGTGTGGCTGAGAGGGCTTCAGAGTGGATTCACTATGGTGAAAGGAGTCGGTTTCTCTGCCTGTGTCAGTTGGATCCTCCAGGAATTAGATGAAAGGAGGTCCCAGGGACATAGGTGGGAAATACCAGGAGAGCTTAGCCAGTGAAGAAATGGCTAGCCACAAAGGACAGCGCTCCCTACATGCAGTGGGGAGGCTTGGCCTAAAGGCTGAGACAAAGCCTTTAGGCTCTAGAGCTGGAAGTTGTCAGCTACTTGGCCTTTCTCATGGGAAGCTCTCTCTGGATGGTCTGAGGAGGGGGCCTCTGTGGCTGATTCAGCCCTTCTGAATCCCTCCTTATGGAGTTCTCCTTGAAAGTCAGCATGTGTGCTGCTGTGGAGTGACTGCTGATCCGTGATTCGTGCTTCGTGATTCCTCCCTGGCATACAAGCGCTACAGCTCCAATTTCAGAGAACTTGCCAGAATGGCCCCTCTGCTTTCCAAGCCTACTCCACGGCAGGCTGCGCCACCCAAGTTCAAGTTGAGGTGAAAAAGACGTCCCCATTCAGGGGATAGTGGCAACGTTCTGGAAAAGCAGAGACCCAAGAGACACTGCTGTGCCTGTATTCTGGGAAAAGCAATGTGCTACCAGGAAGCAAAGGAAGAAGTTAGGCCAGTTCAGACTCCTTCTGTCTGTTGATGCAACTAAAACTTTATTGAGTGCCTACTGTGTTCCAGGCTGCCTTAAACACTGAGGATAGAGGATAGATACAAATCCTATACGTTGTAGAGATTATGTAGTATCAGGGAGAAGACTGGCAATACACAATCAAGTAAGTGCTTATTGTGCCAGGAAGTAACTGGTGTGAATGAATGGGTGAAGAAGTGATGGAGGGATCCCCTCCCCGCCACGCCACCCCCCCCCCGCCCCCCCGCTGTCCGTATCTGGAAAGGTCTGTAAACTGCTGGGAAGAGTAAGCAGGCTTAGCTATTAAAACTGTACCCCAGGGATCTAGCTTGTGGGTCTGGGTGAGCTTCTGCTAGGTGTAGAATAGAAGGCTTGTTTCCCAGGCTGAGTCCTTGGCCAAGGTCACCAGCTTGTTAGTGTCAGTATGGGAACAGGACCTGCAAAACCACAAGTTTGTTTGATCCTTCACCTCCCAAAGACCTGTCTGGCCTCTGCCCCTCCACAAAGCTGAAGGGTTCGAATTAGAGTGGGTTTGAGTTTTGGTGCCCGAGAGGGCCCAGGAAGGAAAGAACTTGGGGATGTGATTGGACTCAAGGAAACTCTTCCTGGACCAGTCTGCCCAAGCACTCAGAGGCAGCTCTGTTTCTGGCTTTCCTCCAGGTCTAGGACTGGAGGTGGAGGTGTGGTGACCAAGAGGGGATGAAGGGGGTGGTAATCTAGGGCCAGTAGGCTCCCTACATTATCCCTCTAGTCCTCCCTGGCTGCTAAGCTGGCAGGCGCATGGGAGGGCAGAAGAGGATAGTGTCCAGGAAGGTGGAGGACACTCAAGTGGCGATTGAAGAAAGGCAGAAGAGTGCATGGAGAGGGGAGCTGGGGCTCCGGGTCCCGGAAGGGGCAAGGGAATGGAATGTTCAGAGGTGGCGGGTGGTGGGTGAGGGCATTTGGGGAGTTAGTTTCGAGACAGGGAGCAAGGCCGAGGCGGCTCAAGGTGAGGGGGCGGGAGATTGGGGGGCCCCTGCAGCATCTCGGACCACAAAGGGCCGGGGAGCTCAGGCCCGCGGTGTTAGCAAGCCGTATCGATCGAGGGGCGGGCGCAGCGAGCGCGCCGAGAGCGGCTCCATCCATTAGGGCCGCTGTTCGCCTCCAATTAGAAAAAAAAAATCATTACTCAGCAGCCAGCAGCGGCCTGCGCGCCGCCCGGGACCGCCCGCGAGCGAGCCAGCCAGCGAGGGAGCGGCGGCCTCCCCCGCCCGCGCTCCCCACCCCCCTCCCCCGGCGCCCCGCCTTCCGCGGCCCTAATGACAACTATTAGAACTGCCTCCCCGCACCCACCGCCTGGCGAGCACAAAAGCGCCAGATTCATTTGGTAATCGGGGTAATTACAGCGGGGCGCGGGGGCGCACGCGGCGATGGCGGGCGCGCTGGCGGAATGCTAAGGGGCCCGGCGCGTCGCCCGTCCCCACCCCGCAGCCCTCCCTGACTGGCCTGGAGCCCCGGCAGCTCTCGGTGCCACAACTATCAGAGCCCGAGCCCTTTTCCCGCTGCAGTCGCCGGAAGGGGGGTTCCGATCGGCAGACAACGCAGAGCTGTCACCCCCCTCCTTCCCCAGTCCCCCGCAGTCCCCGGCTGCCCTCGCCAGCGGTTTCCACCGCAAGGCCTGCGGCGTCCGGGACAAGATTTGCTGTGTCCAGAAGTCGGAGAACCCCTCCGAGGTCCGGACGCATAATAAATACCATGTGTAATGTATTTACTCTGTTGCCCCCAGTTAATTTACACCCTAGCGCTGCGCCGTCCCGCCCCCGCGCGCACCAGCCTGCCGTTTCTATTTACAGGCGCGAGGCGCTGTACCTCGAGAAGGCTGCCCCCCCCCCCTTTGAGAGCTTTAGGATGGATGCAACGTGTCGTTAAACCTGAAAGGAGCTGTTACTTATCAGTAATGGTGTTTTCCTCAGGCCTTTCCCCTCACCTGCACAGAGACAGGTACCACCTGGGTGGTGCACCAGGACTAGGGTGCCCTAAGGCCCTGGTGGATGTGTCTGTTGGGGGAAGAGGGAGTAAGCATTATGTGGCTCTAGCAGAAGGTAGCTGAGGCATTTTCGAGGGGGGCCCACCCCAGAACTGCAGGGACCTGACTCCTCAGAACAGCCCAGGCAAGAGGCTGCGCCCGGAGGGGACATGTTCCTCCTCCAAAACTGCCTAGAGCAGCAGCTCCTTAGGCTGCCTCTTGGACAATCCCCTCCAGAGGTACGGTTCTTGCAGTAGCAATTGCCTTATCTGGGGTGATTTTCCATCCACCCTTTCTGGGCAGCTGGACCAATCTTCACATACAGGACTTATCTTGTGGAGAAGCAGGGCTCTGTGCTGGAGGCAGGCCTATCGAATGGAATGTTCACTGGGCCTTGTGTGTGTTCTTAATGACCCATAACAACTCTCAGAGGTGAAAAACAAACCCTTACACCCCTTTAACCCTTTCTGTGCCCGTCCCGTTGTGGTCTAGGAGACTTCTCGGTCTTGCTATGGTGTCTTCTACCCCACCGGCTTCTCAAACATTAGTTTGGCTTCTCATTGGTGGAGGTGGTGGTGGTGGTGTGTGTATATGTGTTAGAACTGTGCAAGACCCTGAAGTAGGGAGCTGCAACCCCTGGAAGTAGCATCAAAATTCTGAGTAGGTACACAATTTTCCAAAAGGAGGATTCTTAAAGGGGATCTGAGGCAGCCCCAAAGGTTAAGAACTACCTAGCAGCTGTACCAGCTCTTGCAGGTCCGACCGCTGAGCCTGGCTTCATTACCAGGACGAACAAGGCCATCCCAAAGCAGTTGTGATTAAAACAGTGAGATAATGCTTTAATATTCGTACAGTACAGGCATCTACAAAAATAAATTATTAATGATGTCCAAAATGGCTGTGTGTACGCAGCATGCACGTGCATGAGTTGGTGACTCTCTCTCTCTCTCTCTCTCTCTGTGTGTGTGTGTGTGTGTGTGATTAGAATTATAAGCTTTGCTCTTGGGAAGCTTGTTTGGAACCTCTTCATTTCTCTGCTCCTTAGGACCAAGGGGGATTGATCTGGGGTGTACCCTCTTCTCTGAGAACCAAGCTCCTCCGTTCCTCTGGAGACCCACAGCCTCTCTTGGGCACTTAGTCATCTATATGGACTCAGTACACCTTTGAGCACTCATCAAACCAAAGGCTCAATCAATGGTCTTGGTCCAGTCTCCTGTCCCTTCTCTACTTACAAATAGAAGGGACTCTAGATTTTCCCCAACTTTAGTCACTGGATTCTTTCTGGTGCTTAACTTGGAAGTACTTGACAACTACTATGATTTAAAAAATAACCACATGTAAAATAAGCCTGAATCTAGGGTATTGAGCAGGCCCCAGAGAGGAGGAGAAATGGGTGGATGCGGTGGTAGGCTCATTCTCTTCCTCTCTAGCTAAGAAAATAAAGCAGGGGAAACTTGGTTGAGGTCCTGAGAGCAAGATTAGAACCAGTGTTCCTCCCTGTGACACCCAGAGTCTTCCCACAATCAAAAGCTGTTCTTAAACACCATGCCCAAAAGCCACTTGAGGAGGAAAGGATTTGTGTCACTTCACAGATCACAGTTCATCACTGAGGAAACTGAGGGCAGGAACCTAGAGGCAGGAACTGAAGCAGAGGTCATGGAGGAATGCTGCTTACAGCTTTGCTCCCCATGCCTTGCTCAACATACTTTCATCAGGACCACCAGCCCAGGGATGACACTTCCATCCACAATCAGCTGGCCTCCACATCAATCGCCAATCAAGGAAAATGTTACACAGGCTTGCCAGTAGACCAACCTGCTGAGGGCGTTTCTCAGTTGAGGTTCCCTCTTCTCAGATGACTCGAGCTTGTGCCAAGTTGACAAGACAACTAGCCAGTTACCCATACCTTCTTCCTTGTATTCTTTGAAGCCATTTTCCCCAGCACATTTCTTATGCGGTTCATTCCATCTTGGGGATTATTCCTAGGGGATTTGAACTGCTCCAATATGTTCTTCTCCATTTTCAGCCAGCCCTTATAGGTACAGGAGTATTCAGAAAATAAGGTGGATCGCTCCTTTGTCCCGTTCCATAAAGTTCTAGGTACAGATGCTCCCTGCAGCCTTATAAGCTACATGGCCAGCCGCCACATTTTGGCAATCATGCTGCCTGTGGCTTGTTTTTATTCTTTTATTCTTGCTATCCTAGGTATAGCAAGGTCCATCTCTGCCCAGGGTCCCTGTGTTCCAGAAGGCTGGCTCTGCGTGGAGACCAGACCTTAACTCTGAGACCCATAATTCTTTCCACCAAGTGCTTTGGGCAACTCCTACAAATCAGTACGCTGACTCCCCAGATAGACTGCGAAAGATGCTTTGGACAGGATGGTGGACCAGGACTGGTCAAGGCAAAATCAGATCCAAAGAAGGCAAATGGAGCAGGAAAGGCATAATTGGGAAACAAAGGCACTGCTAGAGCCCTGCCTGCTCCAGGAAAGGCAGTCATCTGCCCAAAGACAGATAAAGTGAAGGACTGTTTTTTGAAGGGGAAGGGGCAGAGGTCACTAGCTAGGGGAATGTGTCATCTTTGACATGGGGAGGGTGGTTATTCCAATCTAGAAAGAGAACGCTGGCCAGCTCCCTCCCTAGCCTGGGAGATACAATCCTGGACCCCAGTCCCTGGGGGGAGAAAGACGGGCCCTAAGTTAGTAAGAGTGCAGTAGGGAGGGAAGAGGTATGTTACTGGAGTCTGATGCCCCGTCCACCATTCAAGCTTTTTGAAAAGAGGACACCTTTGCAAATTCACTAGCTGACCTGAGGGACCATGGGACTAAAGCCAGATCTCAGCAGTGGCCCTGGCTGAAGAGCTGTTTCTGGGGCTAATTGGTGTGCCCGCCCATCAAACTTTACAGGCTCCAGGCTGCAGCTCACTGGGCAGGGGGCTGGAGGCCAGAATTTGAGGAAAGTCCTCCCCCCTGCCCCGCCCCCCACCCCCGTTTCTGCCCTAGGGGTACCTACAAAGACTCCGTGGTGTCTGTACACAAACTTGAAGCCTTTATCCCCTCGGAGAGTCCAGCAGGGTTGCCTCCTGCCAGGAGGGTCTGTGCACTAGAGTCTACAAGTTCTAGGGTGGGTGTGGGGAGGAATCTGCCCACATTGCAACCGGCATCCACCCCCTACCCATACCCAGCCAGTTGCTCCCAAAGGAGGATGCAGGAGAAGGAAGGAGCCAGACCTTCTGAAGGTGGGAGTCACAATGCAAGCTCCAATGTGTCACTGCCCAGGGCCCTGGAGACCAAAGACTTGCTCTTCATTCCCCTGCAGCCCATCCCTTCCCGCTCCGCCTTCTCACACTTCCCGCCAGCTGCAAGCAGCTTCTGGTATCTTCTCCCTGGTCTCAAAGCTGGGGGTTGGGGGCAGCTTTGCTTGAGCTGTGCCCCAAGCCTAAAACCCTCTTATCAGACGCCTACTCTCCCCATTTCGCTTTCAGCTTTAAGCTCCAGGAAGTATGGGCAACCCCCACGGTAAACAAAGGCAAACGCTTTCTTTATCTGCAGCCTTTACTATGCTAATGTTCGTTGGGAATCTTCCGGAGTTGGGTGAGGAGGCCCCCAGCTTTCCATAAGTGCTGGGCCACAAAAGGCCTATGCCTACTTTGCTGTCTATTAACCCAGTGTTGGGGGCGGCGGGGGACTGGGGGAATGCTCCTGGGAATAACAGCCCCTTATGACCCCACTTCCACTTCTGGAACCGGTTTGGGATTTAGCCCTGGGAAGAAACCAATCCTGTTCCTTGTTTATAGTTGGCTGCGAAGATCCAAGTGTGGGAGCCTAAAACTAATACAGGTTTTGTGCTTTTATTTTATTTATTTATTTGTTTATTTTAAAGAAAAGTAGTTTGAAGGTACAAATTACTTCCAGAAGGGGATCGTGCAAGGTCCAGACCCTGAAGTTATTAGTATTCAGGTGAAACCTTCACCTGTGCACAGACATCATCATGGGCTCATGGAAAGCTGGGAACAGGCATGTGCAGAGCGACTGGTTAGCTGGGCTTGGACAGTCTCCTCAAACACTTCCATACAGCATTGCCAGGCCACATGGCCTGCCTGCTTCTGGGCTCACAGCCAGTCTGTGGTTTGCTCTGCCACCCCAGGCCAGGCCTCATACAAGTGAGTGGTCCCAGGCGTGTCCTCTTGGAGCCTAGTGATTGAGGGCAGAACCAAGCTGGCTGGGCAAATCTGTTCCACTTTCCCTCATCCCAGTTATGTTTCTGTACCCTGTTCTGAGTGGAGTAGGTTGATCCTTAATTGGATCCCAGGGCCGGGGCCATTGGCTTCCTGTGGGGTTTGGCCAATGGGAGGCACCATCCGACCAGTAGGAGGAGTTAGATATTGGAGCTTTTGTTTCCCCATCTGGGCAGCAAGTTTGCCAGTGGCTATGTCTCCCTGCCCACCCCAACGCTCACTTAGAGTTCTCTCTCAAGGTGGGCCAGCTGCTCTGGTCTCTAGATGTTTCCTATTTATCCCACGGTGCTTCCTCTCAGCCTTGTGTTTCCTTATCTGTGCCCCCACCCCCACACACACCTCTGACTCTCTTGTTATGTGCCATCCATTCCAGATGCCTCCTCCTCCTGCCAGCCATCTCTCCAATCACAGATGAGAGTCTACCTTGAGTTTCTATTGGTTCATTTGATTGTGCACATGTAAAGGTTGAGGGGTGGGGGATATGTTTTCTATCTTCTTTTGGCTTGGACTTCCTCTTGCTCCGGCTTGCCATGTCACTGGGCATTACTGGGTCGTCTCTGTGGATTCCCCTTTTTCTGAATATTCAGAGAGGTTATGGGAGAAACAGACCTTTCTCAACTTCCTGAGTTTGGGAGTAGACAAGGAGACACTATAATTTCTCAGAATCTGATAGACCTCTTCATGGCATATGAAGTCAGCCACATAAATTATGGAACTTAAATAACGGTCCCAGTGATGGGATGGTAAATGCTGAACAACGGGCTCCCTGCCCCCACCCAAGCCTTGATTTGTAGCATCTGCTGATCGCCGTGGTGTAAATATTCCCACCACAGCTAGCCTGGAGCTTCCCACATGATGCGCTGACAGTGAGCTGCGGGGGGAGGGGCCGGGAGGCACGAAGAGGCTACTCAGCATTGCAGAGTACTTCCACACAGACTAGACTACAGGGACTCCGTGGCGAAAAGACTTGTAGGCTGTGGCAAGGTAGGAAGATGTGAATGTGCAGAATTTGCTTCGAATACGATTTACCCCATTTCAAGTTTTCATTATTTGTATTTAATTTATTTTAAGTTATATTAATGGTGTGTTCAACAACTGACTTGCAAGTTTTCAGAAAATTTAGTGATTGGCTCTTCTAAATCAGCATCCTAAGGCTCCAGCACATGTGGATGGGTTGTATTGGCTGGATGGTCATGGAAAGTTTTCGTCAAGGTAGAAAACAAAGGCAAGGCAAAGCTGGCATTTCAGTTGCGCCACCTTGTGGCACCACCAAACAGCACCATATCCCCCCTCAAGACCGCCCCCCCAATCCTCACTCCCCAACTTTGGTCATGCCATGACCATTTGGGAAGACTAAACATCTTGGTTTGCCTGGAACAAACCCTACTTTAGCTCATTACACTGGATTAACTCTGAGTAGCACCCACTTCATAGTCTCAGAAGTGCCCTTGTTTGATCAATAAAGATGCAGTCAGTCATCCAATCTGTACCTAGTAGATTGCAACTTGTTTGAAGGTCAGGACTAGGTTCTATGTTTTTGCATCCCCAAGCCAAGGAGGCTTTTAACTTATGTTTGTCAAAAGACCGGCAAAAGTGAAGGCTATGGAATAAGTTTTCCTGCCTTGTTGGTTATGCTGATAATCGCTAGGGTTTGGAAATGCAGGGATTTTAGAATAACCTGATTGGCCCTGTTATCCCTAACCCATCGTCCTTGTCCTCTCGCATGAAAAGCCAGGCTGAGAGACGTCAGAGCCTCGTCTCCCAGGGAGCGTGCGGCAGCCAGAGGGTGTTGGTCTGGCCATCTGGTACAGGAACAGTTGAGCCGTGTGGGAGCCCAGCTGGCACGGGAATCCTTGGCTGTCCCCGGCAAACAGCATGGGGAGGAGAGCCGTGGGATCAATAGTAATTTCCTTCAGAAGAACGGCGATGTAGTGTGGTTGGCAATGGCATTGGGCTTTCCCTGGCACGGAGGGCTCTAAATGCAGTTGCTTCTCGTAGCTAAGAAATGGACATGCAGCAGTACGATGGGCAGAGAAGGGAACAAGGGTGGGACTTTCCTGGCCTGAGCCCAGGAGAGATTGCCAGGTTGGCTGTAGAAACCAGCTTTTCTTGTGCTTGCCTGTCATTGGTATAGCCCTGTAGACACTTTGAGGCACTGACAGAGAGGAAATCGTGGAAGCTGCAACATTCCCACGGGCCTGCTGGAACATTCCCACCAGCTTGCTGGCACCTCCCAGGCAGCATCCATCCACTCAGCTGTTGAAGGGAAGCATCAGTGTGTTCTGGGAACAGGCTGGGGCTGAGGTGGGAAAGAGGGATCTATGTCTTCTACTCCTCACTACCCAGATAGGAAGGAGCTAGCCCATGTTTCTGAAACGGGGTCATCTCCCCATACAGAAGTAGTGTTGAGCCCATGGTGCTCATTTCTCACTACCAGTCTCAAAAGGATGGGTCCGTCTCCGGTTGCCTCTGGAAAGATGAGCAGGAGTCTTGCTGGACAGGGTGTGGATGCAAGGTGGGGGAAGAGTGCTCTACTTCCCACTTGGAATTGCCCTTAGCTGATGGCAGTTGGATTGATTGCCTTGACCGCCTAACTTCTGGAAAGCAATTCATTCTGCGACTGGTCTATATGGGGGCATGGAAGCACTTGTCATAGTACTTCAATTCTTGACATCTCTGCATCTCCAGACCATTCCGTTGGCTCAGCTGAAGCCTCTGTGAACAACTGCACTGTAGTTTCATGCCTTGCTCTGCCCTTCATGTGGCCTGCCTCCCTCACAGGTGTTCATGAGAACACCATCGCTAAGCTTCTGCAGATAGGTGTGTGTATCGGGAACTCTTTCCTGGGACACCCAACGGAAGCCGGGGTGTATGTGTGTGTGTGCGATGGTTCTAGGGGCAAAAAGAGCCTCTCTCTCTCTCTCTCTCTCTCTCTCTCTCTCTCTGTGTGTGTGTGTGTGTGTGTGTGTGTGTGTGTGTGTACACCTGGCTAAGGACTCCATTTTCTATATACATGTGTGCAGATGTATACTAAGGGGAAATGTCCTGTTCTGTGGGCCACACCCAGGATGCAAACCAAACCAAACCAAACCAAACCAAACCAAACCAAACCAAGCCCCTGGGAGGAGCTTCAAGTCTCTACAGTTGGTGACCAAGGAGATTTCAGGATGGGAAGTTCCTATGGTGGCTTCGAAGGATCACTTCCATCCACCCAGTCAGATTTCTGGCTCTTGTTAATTTAATGGATGCGTTCCTGCAATGGGCTTCATTTGCCCCAACCTCTTCTCTCAGTTGCTGCTGTGTCCATAGGTTGAGCTGGAAGGGAGGAAGAACTGGCACTTTGAAATGAGCTACCCCCTCAGTAGCACAGCACTGTGAGCATATTCCTAAACCCTCTAGAGTCTGTTTCTTTAGCCACACGTGAGTCGGAGATAATGAGGTAACACACATAAATGGTCAGCGTGAGACCCGCCTGCATCTTAAGCACAATGTAGCTGCTTTTCTTTTCTTTCCTCCCCTGTTCCCTGCTACTGGGGAGTGAACTTAGGAGCTCCTGCCTGCTGGCCGAGCACTCTACAACTGAGCTACAGTCCCGCAGAGGTTGCCTTTATTTTCCTTCCTGCCATTTTTGGTTTGCTTTGTGCTCCTACTTTAGCAGAATCGATCGCCAAGCATCCTCTGGGTTTGTGGATACAGGAGGCAGGGAGTGCTGATGGTAGTGGTAGAGGCTGAAGATACAAAGATGCCCCTAAGCTGAGTCCTCTAGAGTCAGTCCTGCCCAGTCTTATGGAAGCTGCTGGCCAGAAGGAGCAAGCATTTTTTATAATACAAAAACCAAAAAAAAAAAAAAACCCAAAAAACAAACCCCTCCATTTTCTTTATTTTTCTTGAGACAGAGGTCTTGCTATGTAGTCCAGGCTGGCCAGGCTTCCCATCTGTTGTCTAGGCTGGCCTCAAACTCATAGCAATCCTCCTGTCTCTCAAATGCTGGGATTCTAGGCATGAGCCGTCCCACCTGGCTAAGGACTCCATTTTCTGAAGGGGGAAGCCTGTAAGGGAACTGACTGCCCATGGTTACCAGGTGATAACAGGAGTCTGACTTGGCAGGGCTCCAGCCTCTGCCTGGAAGATTTCACAACAGGACGTGCAGGTAGGTGGCCTTCCCAGAGGTTTCCACTTGCTGCTTCTGCTGCAGTTCTCTGTCCTCCCACCCCCACCCCCACCCCCACCCCAACTGCAGGCGATGGCTTTGGAGTTAGCTCCAGGAGGTAGCAGAGAGAGAGAGAGAGAGACAGACAGACAGACAGACAGACAGAGACAGAGAGACAGAGACAGAAAACAAACAGAGAGGGAAGGGGGAGGGAAGGAGGAAGGGAGAGACAGAGATAGACAGAAACAGACAACAGAGAGAGAGAGAGAGAGAGAGAGAGAGAGAGAGAGAGAGAGAGAGAGAGAGGAGCGGAGGCTGCTCTTGTTTGTTCCCAAGCTTGCCAGAAGGGCACTTCCCTCCTCCCCACTGATGTCAGCCGATGACGTCTGGGCCGCATTCAGGCCATGCTGTCATTTGTCCCATGCTCATTCAGCTGATTAAAAGTCATCAATTGTTTTTTAAGCCACCAGCAGGCGAGCCACCAGGCGCCATTTGTTATTGCTCGGCCATGCTGTGAAATGCTGTTTAAACGCACTGAGCAAAGCTTTCGGAAACCAGAGGCCAAAAGCGGTTTGGGAGGAAAGCAAATAGGAGAGAAATGAGTGGGCCCGAATCTTTGCCAGAGGGAACAATCAGGCCAAGCAGCTGACGTACTAGTCCCCTTTTCAGCAGCTCCCACACAATTCTTTTCAGGGGCCTCTCCCTTGGGGCCAGAGCAACAGGGTGCCTCCTTCATCTTCCTGCCTGCTAAAGTCATCTCCGCAATGGCTAACACACATTCACTTGGGAAATTTTTTTAAAATCTAGTCTCCTCACTTCCAAGTTGTCCCCTTGGTTTTTGACAGGGTTAATGTTTCTACAATACAACTCAACGCCATCTTTGCTCAGACACCTTCAGTGGTCCCCCCATTGTTTGTGGAATGAAGGATAAAGTTGCAACGTGACATCTGAGTCCTTTATAGTGTGTCTGGATTTCTCCTCTAACAGTGCCCTAGCCACTGTTCACCAGGCAAAGCTGGTCTTCAGCCTCCCCTAGACACAACCATTCCATTGTTTGGCTATTTTTATTCCTACTATCCCTTCGGTGTGAAACAGTGAACTAGTTCCCCAATGCCAACTCTTCTGAGGCCCGTCTAGGTCATCCAAGGGCTGTACTGGGACCACCTCTGTTCTGATCTCTTTACTAAGGATACAAGTCCCTATCTTCTTTGTGTTTCCACAGCCACATGGTGTCCTGTCTAGATCCCCTGGTGGTTATCATTTCTGTGCACACTGTGCCTTCGGGCTGTCTCTGACCACCTGAGTCCTCTCTGTCTACCCAAAGCAGACAGGCACTGTGGGGGTGGGGGTGGGGGATGTTCTCCGTCAATGAGTGATGGGAACTGGAGTGTTCGTTGCTCATTCCCCCCACCCCACCTTGCTTTGGAGTAGGACTGAGCCCCAGTTAGTTGCCCTATTCAGTCAGGTGGTGGTGGCGCACCTTTAATCCTAGTACTCAGGAGGCAGAGGCAGGACGATCTCTGAGTTCCAGGCCAGCTTGGTCTATAGAGTGAATTCCAGGACAGCCAGGGCTACACAGAGTAACCCCAACTCGAGAAACCAAAAACAAACAAAGAAACAAACAAAAAATGCAGTAGCCTGTCCAATTCCTCCCTACTTCTTCCCAGATAGTTGTCCTAAGGGTGGGAGCATAGCTTAGTGGTAGAACACTTCAATGGACACGGTCTCAGGCTTCACTGGAAGCACCACAAAAACAAGGAGAAGAAAATTATACTCAGACCCTTATTTCAAGGTCTGCGGCGGTGGGGTGGGGTGTTTGACACCCAAACTTAGATCACAGGTTATTTTGTTCTGGCCCTTTGTCCTGCCTAATTAGCCACAGGTCCCCTGTAGGTCTGACTATGGTACCTTGCCCAGAATAAGTAGGCCTGCACAAAAGGTGGATGTTGAATGGTTCAAAAGATTCTCTGAATGAAATGAGCAGAACTGGGCTCTATGCATGGTTCTCTCTGCTCACATATGGTCAGGCTGTTCATTCTCTTTTGTGCCAGCAGATCTCTTTCATTCAAGGGCTAGCCTCGGCACATTCCCCCGAACCCTCCACCTCTATCTCAATCTGTCTTTTCTCTGCACTGAGCCAGCTGGCCCATCCTAGTCTCTTCTTTTGCTTCCCAAGTTTATTTTCACTATCTTCTGGGTTCTCTCATTCTCAAGGGTGAATCTCCCAGTCCCAGGGGTTTCCTGTTAGCAACTTCTATTCCCAGGAGGCAGGAGTCATCTGGAAGGCTGACTCCATATGAATCAGACAAGGGCGGTGTCACTGGAGCAAAGAGCTGGCTCTTCCAGGCATCACTTAAAAATGTGTAAGTATACATAAAGCTGAGCTTTGTGATGCTGGGAACGGAGACAGGAAAACATACATCTGGATGCACCATGGCCATGACCTGCCTTGGCCCTGAGAACATAGAGCCCTGATCTTGGGTTTCCGTGAGATATGAATCTACGGTGGTACATGTGTGCAGTGCAGTGTGTGAATGCATACATTCATGTGTGTGTGTGTGTGAAAGAGAGAGAGAGAGAGAGAGAGAGAGAGAGAGAGAGAGAAACAGAGAGAGACAGAGAGACAGAGATTACTGAATGTGGGTCCTTCTCAGTGGTACTGTAAGGCTTCATCAGGCTACCCCACACCTCAGGGAGAGAAGTCTTACTGTGGACTGTCAAATCTAAAATGCTCCCTGCTTGCCTCCTTCCTCCTTTCCAACTCTCTTCCATCCAATGAAGAACCACTGAAATAAGAAGGCTCAGCCCAGGGAAGGGGCAGGTGGAGCTCACAGGCAGCCAGAGGCAGTTGCTTGAGCACTTGGGAAGAGCATTTGCTTTTTTTTTTTTTTTTCAGACAATTCTCATTTCCACCTCTGCACAAAACAAAAGGCAGCCAGCTCGCCTGGGGCTATACTGTGGAAAAAACAAACGCTGGCTGGAGTACTTCACATCTCCAACTTTCCAAACCTCGGCCAGCCTTGCAGACTGCCGACCCACAGGAACAGGCAGGGCAGTAACGGTGGTGGGTGGCATATTTGAGGCAGGATGGGGTGGCCCTATGATGCTCCTATGATGCTCATAGTGTGGTGATGGGGCCTTTGCAGTGAGTCCTGGGCTGTAAGATGTGGCTCCTGAGCTCTAGGCATGGGTTGTCACTGAACTACTGGCCTGAACTCCAGAAGGAGTGGAGGGAGGGAAAGGCCTTGCTGGCTGCCTTGTATGGAGCTGTTGTTACCCTGGAAACGGCCCTTCTGGCCTCCAGGGCCTAATAACATTCCTCAAAGTTCTCAGGAGTTGTGAGTTTTGGAATGATTACATAAATGTGGCTTTGTGGGCGCAGAGCACTGAGCGGGTAATACTCCACCTCTTGAGTCAGGCCCTTGAAGAAAAACACAGCAATGCAAAGGAGAGCGAAGCGAGCGAGACCAAAAGATTTGGGGGTTAAGAACTGCCATAATCAGCTTCCAAACGCTGAGACCATTGCATACACTAGCAAGATTTTGCTGAAAGGACCCTGATATAGCTGTCTCTTGTGAGACTATGCTGGGGCCTAGCAAACACAGAAGTGGATGCTCACGGTCAGCTATTGGATGAGTCACAGGGCTCCCAATGGAGGAGCTAGAGAAAGTACCCAAGGAGCTAAAGGGATCTGCAACCCTATAGGTGGAACAACAATATGAACTAACCAGTACCCCGGAGCTCTTGACTCTAGCTGCATGTGTAGCAGAAGATGGCCTAGTCGGCCATCACTGGAAAGAGAGGCCCATTGGTCATGCAAACTTTATCTGCCTCAGTACAGGGGAACGCCAGGGCCAAGAAGTGGGAGTGGGTGGGTGGGGGAGTGGGTGGGGGACTTTTGGGATAGCATTGGAAATGTAAATGAAATAAATACCTAATTAAAAAAAAACCTTAATTAAAAAAAAAAAAAAAAGAACTGCCATGGCCTGATGAGAGCCTTCTGGCCATCTTTATTTTCCTTAGATGGCAATTCCTGGAGGTGCTCAGTGGATATTGCAACTGAGGTACAGAGTAGAGGGGTTGGGTCTATGTAGGTACGGGTCTCTCTTTCGCTAAACATTTACTGTCTAGGTCAATGGGGTTATATGACAAGTTGTCACACTATAGAAATATTCACTAATGAAATAACTATGCCCACCTAGATAGTCTTCCTTTCTGACCAGCTAGATGCATCACCTATCTATCCTGCCTTGGCCTTCCCAGGGTCATAGCCCAAGATTACTGGACATCAGAGGCCTGGAGCTGCTAAATTTCCCGAAGCCAGTGAGAATGGTTCTGGCTATTGTTCCCAGCTCAGGAGTCACTCATTCATTCATTCATTCATTCATTCATTCACTGTAGGTAGGTCTGCTTCACAACCTCCCCACCCCCATCCCAGACACTGGTAGAACTAGGACCTTGTGAATGCCAGGCAAGCGCTGTGCCCTGACCTGCATCCCAGCCTTGGGCGTGGTGAGCCAGTTGGCACCACTCTCAGTTGAAGGGCCTAGTCACAAGCTGGAGGAGCAAAGGAGCTTTCAGAAGCAGATCCCTCGGAAAACAGCTGATGCAGACCCTGAACAGTTCAAGTTAGTCTCTTTATGACGGTAAGTCAAGTGTCAAGTGCAGGCTGTTGTGTCACTAGATAATTTCATTAGGGGAAAAGAGAAGCTTTGGATTGCCAATCGAACTTCCTAGCACATTGTTACAGGCTATTGCTATTGTAGCCCAGGCTAGCCTGGAACTTCCTATGTAGCCCAGGCTATCTTGCCTCAGCCTCTTGAGTGCTGAGATTACAGATATGTGCTACCACACCCTCAATTATTTTAAGTTTCTCTAATATTTGGGATAAACAACAGCAACAACAGTTTAGTTTCAATTCATCTGTCATTTGAGAGATCAAGTCCCAGGTACATTCCCCCCCCCCCAACTATTTACATGGAAAATTTGATCTTTAAGTGTTTTTACTAGAAGTAGGCTTCCACTGTGTTGGATATCATTAGGGGACAAGGGTCTCTATGATTTCTAGGAGCTTATGGACATGGGGACTTGGGTGTTCTCTGGCAGAGGGCAAGAGTAATGAGTGTAGAGTCAAGGTGTTTGGTGAGCCAACTGTCACCTTCAAATGTCACCTACCATCTCCCACCTCATATCTCTTCATCCATCTACAGCTCATCTCGCCAGTTCTGTAGGCAGCTACTTCCCACCCAAAAGCTTGGGATCCCCCAATTGTCCTTTCTCTCTTTTGTAGGTGACATGTAGTGCTTTTGCAGACCCTGTTGGCCTACATGGTGAAGGATGTTTCTAGACTGTTTTCATGGATGGCTCTCCTCTGAGGCTTCTGCTTTCCCTCTCCTCTCTCAAGCTAAGTTTCAGTGAGGACAATACCATGCCCCTGTCAAGTCAGGACCTTACCTCAAAATCTAAACTGAGCTGGAGGGAGCACTTGCTGCTCTTGCAGAGAACTGGAGTTTTCTCCCCAGGACCCAAGTCTGGTGGCTCACAGCCACCTGTGACTCTAGCTCCAGCGGAATCCAGCGCCCTCCTCTGTCCTCTACAGGCACTGCACTCATATGCACAGCCCCCAGCACAGATGCACACAATTAAAAAATAGAAAACCACAACCAAACCACCCTCCTAAACCTTTCTAGCTCAGTCACAGCAGAAGTAGCGCCCATGGCAATGCCACTGCTCTTTGGAAGTGTCCTGAAACTATGGGAGGTCATGAACTCTCCCTAGGCTGCCCTCCCTACCTTCTTAGACCTCTTGGTATTAATGGCCATCAGGCACAATATAGTGTATTTGATTATCTGATTTCTGACCTTTCTCTCTCAAGAGTGAGCACAGTAGCCTCCCCAGGGGCAGAAATTTGTCTATATTTAATTTAATTCATATAAATATGTGTGTGTGCGCGCGCGTGCGCACTCATGCATGTAGAGGTCAAAGGACAAGTTTCAGAAGTCAATTCTCTCTTGTTTCTGCTGCTGTGCTATACAGTATAGGCTAGCTGGCCAAGACCTTCCATGAGAGTGTCCTGTCTCAGCACTCCTACCTTTATTAGGAATTCTGGAATCACACCTGGGTTTTTGGTTGTTCTCTTGTTTTTTGTTTTTTGTTTTTTGTTTTTTTTTTTTTTCTTCCTAGACATAGTTTCTCTGTGTGGCCCTGACTGTCCTGCTGCCCGCACACCTGGCTTTTAAATCCTGTTCTAGGATAGAATGAGTTAGTAAGTTTATGCCTTAGCATCTTTATCTGCCAACTCACCTCCTTCCTTCTTTCTTTCTTTCTTTCTTTCTTTCTTTCTTTCTTTCTTTCTTTTTCATGTATTTATCTATCTGTCTGTCTATATGTCTTTCCATCTGTCCATCTATCCGCCCACCCTTCTATCTATTTGTTTATTTACTTTCTCCTTGTTTTTTCAGTACTTGGAATTGAACCTCGGACCCTGAGCATACTACATCAGCAGGATAAATCCCTAGCCCTAGAGATTTGTTTTAAATTGCTTTTTGCTACACTTCAGTCTCCAGTTCAGTGTTTAGAACATAGCAGAACTCCAACTTTATTATTTTCAGACAGGATCATACTATGTATCCCGGGATAGCTTTGAACTCACTGTATAGTCCAAGTTGGAATTGAACATTTAATCCTCCTGCCTCAGCCTCTGAGTGCTGTGATTATGTCATGCCCAGCTCAGTCCAGCTCTATGAATGTGTAGGGCTGGCAGCTAATGCTAAGATGGCACCTTGATGATAAAGTTGGCTATGGCAAAATCAGAAACCATTCTTGTTGCAAGACCCACACACCTCTGAGGCCCTGCTCTGTGCCTGGCCAAGGCCTCACTCTGCAAAGGGCCCTGTAAGTCCCATAAGCGAAGGTCTCAAAAGTTCCATTCAGGGTTTGGTACCTGCTCTCAAAGAATTTCCAGTAAATGGCCAGGGTTCCAAGACAGTTCTGCTTAGGCAGGTGAGCGAGCTAGGCTAGGTCCTACAGAACTCTTAGGCCCATCACAACTCGGAGGCCAGCTGTTCTGGCCTGCACAGACATTTCATGCATGTTTCTGTCCAGTGGAAAACAAAGGACAAAACATTGCAGCAGCTGTCTACACCATCAAACCCTGCAAAGGTGAGCCAGGCAGTCTTTCTTCCCGGAATGAACTC
>NC_000086.7:11386306-11451306 GCF_000001635.26 Mus musculus | reverse complement strand
CACTTAAAACAAAAACAAAACAAAACAAACAAACAAAACAAAACAACTCTTGCTGCTGAGGATGAACGTAGCTTCAGCCTCCTGGAATCCTGGTTCAGATGCTCCTCGTCATCTGTATGCTTGGGACCTCCTGAAACCCAGGTGGCAGAACAGCAGTAAGCAGACACACACAGATATGGACCCTTTCCTCCCATGCAGCCTTCCCATCAGGTCCTGGTCCTTCTGTCATACCTCTCCATGGTCCAAAGAGATAGGACTTGTTTTGTCTGTGTTCTTCTTCAGTATCATAGTCCTGCCCACTCAGGTTCTCCATCTGAGTACTTAGCCAAAGAACCTTGGTAGTTTATAGGACAATTTGACGTACCTTCTGTGGTTGTCATGGCTGATTCATGGAGATGCACTTCAGTTGTAGTGCCTTTAGGGTGTTATGGCTCAAAATGAAGTCTCAGAGGAAGAGGCAACTGCCTCACACAGCAGTGTGTTGGAAAGGCAGATTCTAGGGCCCCACCTACATTAACCTGTTTGTTGTTGCTACAGTAAAGTAGGCCAAGCAGGCTAATTTTATAAAGACTTTTGTTTGGCTCACTGTGAGGCTCAATGGTATCGCATTGGTCTTCTTGTGAAGGTGCTCTTGGTGACACCATCTCATAAATGTGTGAGGACTAGATCATGGGACAAATCAGAAAGCCAGTGAAGTTCTAGGGTCTCACTTCCTAAGACAACCTTCAATGACTCAAAAACTTCCCACTAATCTGTAATTCTTAAAGGTTCACAGCATCCCAGATCACCTTCACCTTGACTTAACTAAGCTTGTTTGAAGTGAACTTTGTGAGGAAGTGCGGGGGTGGGGGTGGGCACACATCTAAACCATATCATGGCCTCCCACTGCTAAATAGAAATGGAAATTTGCACATATGGCTGTCCATAATGTGTGAACAGTGACACAGAAAACTGTTCTGGGCTTAAGTAGCTCTTCATGTCTGGTCACTGTGTCCCTGAAGAAGGCAATGTGCTCTTAGGGGGAATCTCTTTTCCTTACTAGTGACCCACAGTTGCTTGTCCACAATGGAATCTCTCGGATTTTCTGCAAATTCAGCACCAGTGGAATTAGCAACAAAACCTGGTTTGAATGGCAGATTGGGTGAAAATTTTTAGCATTGTTATCTTGCTTTGTGTGACTGTTCTTGTCACTTGGCACAAAAATACCACTTCCAGAGTTTGTTCTCTCCTTCTATTACGTGAGTACCAGGATTCAACTCAGGTCATCAGACTTGGTAGTGGGTCCCTTAACCCAGTGAGCCACCTTGCTGGGCCTTCCACATTATGTCTTTTAACACAGGTCTCTCACTGAGGCCACAACTTGCCCCAGACCCAGGGGTCCTCCTGTCTCTGAGTCCTTAGTGCTGGGATTAAGGTTGGTGCACATAGCTTTCTATGTGCGTGCCACAAGTGCTTTACTGATGGAGCCATCTCCCCATCCACTGGTTAAGCCTTACCTTTCTAATATCCAGAGACTTTGAACTCTGACATTTCTCAGGCCTGAAGGTTTTCAGATGCAGAGAACGGACTTATTTCATCTCCTTGTCTAGGAGATGATTTGTTCTGTCTTTAGCTTTAAGTGATGAGAATCAACTACAAAGGAAATGCTTGTTTGGAAAAAACCCTTCAGCCTGTGGATGGAATGAGATGCTGTCGTCCACAAGCCACTGCTCGGCAGCTACCCTTTTCTGTCCTTTATTCTTGTCTTACCCACTTAAACCCTGTGGGCAGGGAGCCATCACAGTACAGCTACAAGCCACATGCCTTGCTTGACAACAAAATGTTTCGACGACGTTTGTTTCTTAAGATTCCAATGGAGCTGAAAGTTCCTGTCACTTAGCGATGCCCCAGCTTTGGCAGTGCTGTGACCCAGTGCATGACTTACAGTGATGCCAGTGTAAGGAAGTCTACTGCCCTGCCAGTGGAACGCTTGAAAATGACAACCAACCACTACGGTACTGGTTTATGTCACTACTACCCTGTATTTTTGATTGTTAATTTATTTTTTTAGAAGACTTCTTTATTTTTATTTAATATGTACAAATGCTTTGCCTGCATGTATGTGCATGCGTGCCTGGTTCCCTTAAGAGGCCAGGAAAGAGGCGTCTGATCTCTTGGAACTAGAATTATGGATAGTTGTGAGCCACCAAGTGGGTTCTGGGAACCGGACTCTTGTCTTCCATAGGAGTAGAAACTGCTCTTAACAAGCAAAACATCTCTGACCCTTTGATTGGTAGTATAGACTCTGCAATGATCATTGTGCCCAGACACACATTTCTCCCACCTTCCCCATCAGATCCGCAGTTAGGCAATACACCAGTGCAGTTACATTTGGCAGATGCTCTTGATACTTGGCAGGCATCCCTGGAGGCTGACAGTTTCAGTGAGCCTCTAACTAGTCGGGCCTGCAACCATTGTTTTTCCTAAAGAGAAGGAAGGCCCAAAGTTCCAAAGGGCTCAGGAGCCAAGGCACCATGGCCCTGGCTCCCTTACAGTTGCCTGGCTTTCTTCGAGACATTGTCTTAAGGAGTCTAGCAGCATTAAGCATCAGTTACTCACAATGGTAGCTAGATGCCAAATCCACCTTTCATCGAATACCTTTCCTGCCCTGTATCCCTGCCCCACAGCCCTCCAGTTGGACTTGCTCTCCTCCTGTGTAGCCTCTGCAGCCAAGCCTTTGTGCTCGTTCCTCATCTCTCTGCTTCTGTAGACACATAGACTATCAAGATCGTAGAATAGCCACTGGAAAGTAATCATTTGTTTTATTTCCATCAATGTGCGCCTTTGATTTGATATATTCATATGTGTGCTGCTCCATGTATGTGAGTGCCAGGTGTCTTCCTCTATCTCTCTCCACCTTCTGGTTTGTTGTGTTGTTTGAGACATGGTTTCCTCACTGAGCCTGGAAATCACTGATTGGCTAGATTGGCCAGCCAATGAGGCCTTAGCATCCTCCTGTCTCTATCCACCCCACGTGTCAGTTACAGACAATAGCCATCATACTTGGCTTTTTATGTAGGTCCTGGGGATCTGAACACAGGTCCTTAGTCTTGTGCAGAAGACATTTTCCTTGCTAAGCCATTTCCCCCAACCCTTCACTGCTTTTCGTAAACTGTGACATGTGCCACAGGTTACATGTCCCCTGTCCCCTCTAAACTTTCCCCTCTCAGTGTCCTATTAGTGATTAAATATGGTACTATGGAGTTTTGAGTGCTATAGATGGTGTGTGGCAAGCCCTTGGTGTATGTATGTCGACAGTGTATGCCTATGTACTCCTGAAAGAAAAAGTGGTAAAGGAAGAATTTCAGGATACAGGTGGGTATGGGGCAGGGAGACAGGGCGCATGTGCTTGCCAGCTAGTTGCTGTGGTATTTAAGGTGTTGATAGACTGCAGGTGTTCCAATGACAAGGCTTGGGCCCACAGTTTTTGTAGTTTTCTCCTTGGACTTGGGCTGTCCTGCACTGGACAGAATCAGTATACCGAGTCAGTGCTCTGGGAATTCAAGGCGAGAGCTGCTCAGAGTGATCAACCACTCCAGGGTCCCCTGCACACATTTTCCCAGGATACAGGGTGTTCAGTGATTTGACTGGGAGAGTCATAGACAAATTGAACTATGCGGCCATGTCAGTGACACACCTTTGGCAGATTCCCCATTTCCAAAGTCTCTGCTTTCCACCCCACCCCCACCCATTAAGGAGACCATATGTAGGTCTTCTTTCCCATGGCTTCAATGAACCACCTTTGCCTCCAAATACACACAGACACCTGCATTTTCAAAACTGTCCCTCAGGCTGTCATTGCATTGTTTTTCTGTAAATGCGTCACTTAATGCTGGGAGCACTTCTGAGAACTGAGATGTTAGATAATGTCATCTCTGTGTGCTTATGTGAACTAAAAGCACTATGGCATTGCTAGAAAATAGAATCTCACAGGACCATGATCAGTTAGATAGGCAGTCACACTGCTAGAAATAGCATTATGACCACAGGACAAAATTTCCTTCCCTGCCCAAACATGTCTACCTCATTCTGGAATCTCCTAGCCCTTGGTGTATATCTATAAGCCAGATGTCAAGGGAGAAGATTTCTACATTTTTCCTCCTCCTTCTTCTTCCCCCTTTCCTCTTTCTCCTCCTTGGATCAAGCGTCATATAGCCCAGACTGGCCTCAGGCTCACTATGTAACCAAGGATATCACTGGATTCCCGATCTTCCTGTGTCTCCCTGCTGAGGACTGGGATTGTAGGTGCACTATAGCACACTCAGCAATGAGAAAGATTCTAGCCCTGTGTTCCTCTGCCCGATTTAACCATTTTAACCTTTTTTAACCTTGTGACTTTTTGTCTTCTCTTTTTCCAGCTCTTGTGATAGAGGATACCCACCTGGGGATGAAACAACATCTGTCTGTCTGAAAACACTGAATTTGTCTTATCTTCACGTAAGACGGGGATATGTAGAAGAGGGAGTTGAACACTAAAGTACATATTCCTTGGATACAAGCCTAGAGCTAGCCAGACTTGAAGCCTCACTATTTGTGTTGGTTTGAGTTCACTGAAACTGACTCCTAGAAAAGGATTTGACAGCAAGCACTTTCTTTGTGAGATGGCCAGGAAGCACACATATGCAAGGCAGGAAAAGTTCATATCAGCTATTATTTTCAAGGCTCAGGAACTCTGAGTGATAGGCGAAACATTTAGGATGCTCATACAAGAGTGGGGAGATCTGGAACATTTCTCTATTAACTTCCTGACTCATCAGTGGTGGGTTGTTTCTGGGGCCTTCAACTCTTAGAAACCTCTGCCTGTCCCTGTCAATGGGTCTGGAGACCTCATGTAGTCTTGCTATGTCCCAATCACCTTTGAGTGCAGAGGAGTGCTCATGTATTTCAGCGTTCCTGTCCCTGTTTCCTAGCTGTCATTGAATGCCTTTTGTTGCTCATGGGACTTTGAGTTCTGACACTTCTATCGCCAGGAAGCACAAGCATTCTGACTACCATATCTTCCCTGGCTGCTCTGCCCCCTTCATAAGCTCGTGGTCCCTTATTTCCTGTGTCCCTGGCTCTGATAGCCATTGTCCTCCAGGGAATTCTGTCTTTTTTTTTCTTCCAACATGGAAGTCTCCTTGCTCAAGGCAGAGAGAAGTTTTAACTCAGGAGGTAGCAACTGGGTGTTGCTAGGCCGAGTGCACCCCTCTTAGTAATTGTCAGACGAACACTGGGGTTGAATGAGCTAAATGGATGGTGCTCAGAGAGCTCAAGCAACTTCCTCAAACTCACACAGCTGGGAAGAGGACAGATGTAGCCCTGCTCAATTAATTCTCCTCAATTAATTCTACCCGCCCCAGTGTTCTGGGTTCCCAAATGAAAGACACACACACATAGCCTTTCTATTTTTATACGCCTTAAACAGCTCAATGGCTGGGCCACTTCCTAACCTCCACTTCTACCTTCCTTTGGTGTTCCCAAGTTATTCCTTATTAAGATCTGTATTTTATCTTTGTTGTCCTAGACCCGGTTGGGGGGCTGTCGTCTTGGGGGGGGGGGGTCGTTCTCTCCCGGCTTCTATGCTCTCTATCTCGAACCTTCTCGGGTGTGGCATCTTTCTGCTGACTTCTCCCATCATGGCAGATCTCCATCTTCTTGTTGTCTTTTGTCAGGGAATTTAGGGGATCTGCCTTTGACATGGCTAATTTTTATCAACTTGGGAAGAACCCATAGTGCTTCTTTTCCTATAGAAATATAAACAGAACGTCTCCCCCAGCAAAACACACTGGGCTCAGACCTAGGTGGTCTTGAAGACCTGCTTTTTGCTGCTTCCATACCCCGAGCTTGCCACCTTCATTGACTCAACTGCTATCATTTGCATTCTTCAGTGTCTTCTCTCCCCAGTGGACACCACTGCCCCAAACTGTCCCTCCACCCATCACCAAATAAAGTCAAGTGGCATTGCCTCATAGATTCTTTGTCCTGTCTATGTTAACTCCTTTCCAGTCCCTGACTCAATTCATTTTCTTAATTAATTCCTTTTCCACCCGTGTGGCTTGGTTCATAAGGTCTTATGGCCTTTTTAAACACTGTGGGGCTTGGTACCTCATGTTACAGGCCCTGGGAGACAGCATTAGGCCACACTGCTGCTGTTGACAGAACCCAGCTTGGAATCCAAGTTCACTGCCCATCTTGGGCATCTTCCTCAATTTACTGTTTATCAAATGCTTAATGATCCAACCTGTTGTCCAAGTTTCCATGAACAGAAGTGCATACACCTTCACTTGAGGGCTGCACTATGGCTACTGTCATTGTAAAACATCTGGCAGAAACGAGTCTCCATTTACCCAGGTGTATCTCTGCTAATAAGACAGTCCTCCCTGAAGCCTAGAACATGAGAAAGAGCTAGATCCATCTTCTAGTCTCCTAGAGAGGATCAGGTAGCCATGATGACCGCCTTCTCCAGGAGCAAGACATAGCTGGTCCTGGGGCTTACATGGTAGCAGTAACCTAGAGTGCTTACAACATCTGCAGAAGGAAGGCTCCCTCAGGGGCTCAGGGGCCAGGAAAATGCAAGTCCTGCTTAACTGTCGCCCAGCAACGCCACATGCAAACATTTGCTGACAGGAAGAGGAGAGTGGCTTTAAAGCTGCCTGACAGGGAGGTGACCGGGCAGCAGGAGAGGAAGAGGTAGACGGTGTGTAATTGCCAAGTCGGAAGGCTGGCCTGTGGCCAATGCACTGAATTTAACCACCCGTGTAACTGCCCTCCACATCCAAGGAGAATACCGCCTGCGGCCATGTTTCCAGGCCTGGTGCCCTGTCAGGCTAGGTTGACACAGTGAGGACATAGTAAGGTCAACTTTCAGCTTGGCTTCTCACTGAAGGACCCAACCAGTTCTGGCTTTCGGGTGCCTCCTGGACCTGGGCCATTCTTGCTTCATTTCCATAGCTGGTTGTCCCCAGACCTTTGCCAGCTCATGGCTCTAGAGCCAGCCTTGAGGGAAGAAGTGCCCTCCGCCCCACCCCCATGCTGTCTTTTGGCAATGGAAGGCTTAAGGTTAAGGTTATGGCAGAAAAAAAGAGGTTGTGGCTTCTGGGTCAGTTTAGAGCATCTAGAAAATTCTTCCCTTGGAAGTCTAAAGAGTCTCTTCTAAGCTCTTTCTCCCACAGCTGCCAGTCAACTGTAAATTAGCCCTGAAGCTTCTTCAAACACCCCCCCCCCCCCAGTGGCTCCACAGCAGGGGGAGGCAAGGTGAAGCTGTGGCCTGGAAGGCAGAAAGGCTGCTCTTCCCTGGCCTGTAGAAGGTCACTGGCCAGGGAGCTGTGAAATTTGCTGGCATTCTCAGAATTTCTAAGACACAATGATTCCCAAGAAAGCATATTCAAGCTTTTAAATGTATACTGCTGTTTAAGAAGCTCCGAGGACAGGCAGGAACAGTGGCAACTGTCTTTGGCTCCCCCAGTGGCCTGTCATTACCCACAGCTCCGGGAGCTGAAGGCTGCACTCCAGCAAGCTCCCTGTTTATCAAGGCATTAACACTGACATCTGCAGACAACTTCTGCTCAGGCCCGCCAGCGGGGAAGAACGATGGGTTCTCCACAAGGAATGGCTGCAGATAAAGCCACCAGGGTAGGTCTGTGGCTTCCCTACCAACACTGTTGTGTCCTTTGATAGTGTAATGTAAGCCAAGCAGTTCAGTCCCCGTGGTGACACATATGCTTCTGTATGTACACACCCGTGTGAGTGTGACTCTGTGTAAATATGACTTTGCTCGTGCATGTGCAAGCAGACACACAGGTACATGTGCGCAGGTGGGAAACGTCTGTTGGAGAAAATGATGCCTGGGATGGATTCTCTAAGGAATATTCTGTGAATGGAGACAATTCCTCTTTCTTCTCTCTCAAGCCAGTAGTATGTATGTACAAGCTGTGTGTGGCACGCAATAGCTCCATTCCCTCTTTCATTATCCTCCCCTTTCGTTCCCTTCAGGACCTTAAACAAAACTTCTGGCCCCTTCCCTAGGGTGAGTGTGAATTCTGCTAACTTGCAATATGCTCCTTGCAGTTATGTAAGCCGAGGTCTTCAGTCCTTTTCACATCAGGAAGCCCACCAGTTGTCTTTTTCTGAGGACCCAAGCCATCTGGGTTTGGAAAACTTTAACTCTGTTGCAAGTCCCCTTTTGTCCTTTGCCCCTGCTCCTCAGCACGGCCTTTAGTGAAATGAACTATCTTGAGTTCAGCAGAGCATTTTGGATCTGTTTTTCAAGTCACATCCCTTACTTCATCCCCTATAGGTATATACATCTGGTTCTCAACCTTCGTCCTTTCTCTCGGTACCTCCAAGATCCTGGAATCCACAGCTCTGGCCTCAGCCTGTGGTCACTTTCAGTTGCCTAAATGCTCCTTCATTTCTGTTGCCACCATTTCTGCCAGTGCTGAGAACCATCAGAGTCCGTTATCACCTGCTTCCATCCAGTTCCCAGAAGTACACCAGCCTATTTCTGTGCTAGCCCGCCCATACACTGACTCTCACTTTGACCCACCTGCCATGTCACCTAGGACGTTCTTGAGGACTTCAAAGAACAGTACCCCTACCCCAGCCTTCACGCCTACCAGCCTCTTGACCTTTTTTTTATTTAGTGGCAGTGATTCTGGGGAACAAAATCCAGGGCCTTAGGCACACTAGCCAAGCAATCTGTCACTGAGCTACATGCTCAACCTAACTTTTGACCTTTGATCCCTCCTGCATACAGCCTTTTGGAGAACTCTTCTGCTGTGTGCCTACTCTACCTCCAGGCCTTTGTCTCGTCATTTTCTCCCTGACTAATATTGATCTAAATGACTTAAGAAACTCAAAGACACAGTTTGTGGTTTTGGAAAAAAAAATGATGGTCATGATTCAAACAGAAGTATTATTGAGACTGAATGGGCTCAAGGCCTGGATTCTCAGTGAAGGGGCTTTCGTTCATGTGCCTGCTCAGTTGGTAGCTGTGCCTCATCTTCATCATTTTCTTTCAGAAACAAAACAAAGCATCTCTCCAGCTGGTGTGGTTTAAATGATGTCAGTCACATTTTTGAGGTTCTGGTGTGAGCCAGACCCAAACTGGACGATTCCAAGCAGGTGGTAGTGGCCCTGTGGAACTTTCTGGAACTTCTCAGGGAAAGTGTCTATTCTATCACAGATGTTTTACTGGTAAATTATAGGTTGGAAGTTTCTTGTCACCACCTGTGCTAAGTGTCTAGGTTTACCCACGCCTGAAGTCAACTACCTTTTTTTGCTATTGGTTAACAAGAGGTAATTCTACATAAATAATTTCCTTGAAAATCTGAGCTAGAGGCAAGAGATGGCTTGGTCAGCAAAGGTTTTTGCTGTTAAGGCAGATGACTCAAGGTCTGTTTCTCAGATCCTCATGGTGGAAGAGGAGAACTGAACTGCTGTTTTGTAGAGGGAAAGAACCAACTTCTGGATATCATCCTATAACCTCACCCCAATCTCTTCTTCCTTCCCTTATCCTCTCCCTCTCTCAATAAATAAATGAACATTAAATGTCCTTTAAAAAAAGTCTGAACCAAGGATGGGGAGAGGGCTCAGTGGGTAATGTAATTGTTGTGTAAACACGAGGATCTGCATTCAAGTCCCAAGACCCATGGAAAATAATGGCTTGGTGGTAGCACATGACTATAATTCCAGTGCTGGACAGGTGGGGACTGTAGAATCCCTGGAGCTTGCTAACCAGCCAAGCTGGCCTATTTAGTGAGTTCTTTTGAGACCCCCCCATCCCAGAAATGAATGTGAAGAGCAATCAGGGGAGATTCTCCATAATCCACTGGGCCTCCACATGCACATATGTACATATGTTTACACGTGAATACACACACACAGAGAGACACAATCTGAGCTAGTTTGAGTTGTATTTTCCTACCTGTTCAGAGTTGGAGGCCATTCCTTCTTGAGTGTCTCCTCACTGTGTTTTGGCTACATTCAGCCACACATTATTTTATTTTCTATGGGGCAAAGCCCATATCCAAAGGCACCGATCTCTTGTATGTCAGGACCCTGTGCATCATTATTATTGATGGAATCTCAAATGGCCTCCCATCACATCTGATCACAACTTCCGGTCCCTACCCCTGAACTGTTACCAAGTAGTAGAGGCTTCTTGCATTGTCCATGAGAATTTACAAACTTGTGATGTGAGAATTATCACCATGCCCAATTCACAGAACTGGGTAAATCAAGGCACAGAAAAATCATTTGACTGAACTGGCACAGGGAACCAGTTTTGGAGACAAGATTTGAGTATAGGAAGGCTAGTTCTTACCTATTGTACCCTTCTCTCTTTTAAATGTATTATCGATACCTTGCTTGTTTTCCAGGCCAGGGTATTTTGAATCCGAGTCAGACCAGTGTAGACATATTATAGATGCCCTCCAGATTTATGTCAGACCTCTCCTCTGAGCATGCTTAAGACAGTTAGAAAGCACAAGTTCTTTCTTGCCTTTCTTAGCTGTTCTGGAAATTTTTTTAGCCCTATCTCCAAATCCTGTCTGTGCCACGCGGCACCTCCTCACCTTGGCAGCCATGCTCTGAAATGGCTGCCATCCCATAACCAAATGCTCTGTCTCATCACCCCTGCCTCCAGGGATGGAATTCTCTGGGGAGCCTGTACCTGCTGGCCTGAATGACCAAACAGTTTGCATTTCCAGACTGGAGAAGCTGGCATTAGGACTACCCTTGGGATGCAGCAAATTGTCCCTGGGCCCACACTTTGGTGCCTGCTTAATTTGGCAGAACACTGTAGCCAGAATGTTCTGCATTGAAAACAATCCCACAGAGTTACAGACTTAGACTCCACTAAGGAAACCTGTCTTCCTTCTCTAACACTACAATATACCATGGTTTACATAGTTTAAACCAACACAACAGACTCATTTGTATCATTATTCCCATTCTGTGGATGAGGATGCTGAGGCCCACAGAGGTGCCTAATAAGTGATGATAAGATTGAGTTACACAGCTGCGCTTCTTGGCCTGGGGTGAATAGTTTGTCCTGTCCACATCATGAGGAATCAGCCTGGTCCATTTCCCAGTCAGACACTGGCCATTTTCCTTGTGCCAGGCACTGTGTCGTATACTGGGGCAGGTAGAGATTATGGTGGAATTTCCAGGCCTAGGAAAATAGTCAAGCTCAATGTGATGAGAGATGTGATGGATGAAGAATAGAAGACTCTGAAAACACTGAAGACACAACTGAGGTCTCTCAGTCGAAGATTCTGTGAGAGAAGGTTCTAGAAAATTGAGAGTCAATTGTTTTTTAATTTAATTTGTTGTCATCAGTATGAGTGGTGTGTGTGTGTGTGTGTGTGTTTGTGTGTGTGTTACATATGTGAATATTCATACCACAACACATGTGTGGAGTTCAGAGGACATTGAGGAGTTTTTTCTTTCCTTCCACCATTATGTAGATTCTTGGCATAGAACTCAGGTCAAACTTGCATACCAAACATTCTTACCTACCAAGCTAGCTGGCTGGCCTAACTGTTTAAGGATGCACAGGCAGGGCACTTAGTTGACATAGTGATATGGGCCCCAGAGATCACAGCCTAAGTTCTCCAGTCTTTCCCAGGCTAGATGTGACTGTGTTCATCCACATTGCTTCTTATGCTGATGACAAGCTCAAGATCAGTAACATGCCCACTTCACAGCTGAAAAAGCTGAAGATCGGATGGTCCAGAGGCTCAGACCTCTTGCTTAATTCAAAAGAACTTTAAAGGGCCATTTCCACTTTGGAGGTCACTGTGGGCTCTACCAAAGTCATAGCTGTGACCAGGTTACCATTCAATTTCTCTTGTGCTTGATCTCCCATCACTTCAGCTCAAGCATTGACCTTGAGCTTAAACCACTCTAAAATCTTCCCTGCCAGTTTCCATGCCAAACTCTGCATACTGAAGAACCTCAATGCAGGCCCCATGTTGGGTATCAGCAGCAGCAATGAAATGAATGAGCAATGAAAACTCCAAAATGATCTGCATCGACTGAAAACTGATTTCTTCCATAAAAGTATGGGAAGCTGGAATTTCCAGGAGGTAAGGACAGTTGACATTAGGATTGTCAGGTGTGAATGTAAGACCCTTATGTTCCTTTGCTCTTATTACTCTGCACACATGGCTTTCAGTGTCAAAGTTGCCTCGTGGTTCAGTGTTCATGCTTGAATTGCCCATCATAGATCCTCGTTTGAAGGCAAGAAGGAGGAAGGGGCAAAGAAAGATGCACTCATCCCTTTCCAAGACACTTTCCCCAGCCATTGCCTCTGCTTACATCCTATTGCTTAGAACTGGTCATATGGTCAAACCTGGATGCAAACTGAGGTTGAAAGAGATCTTCTTTACTGGAGGGGAGGAACATGTGCCCAACTGAAAAGAGGGTTTCTTGGACTACTGGAGGGGGGTGGGATGGCAAACAAATAGATGTTTGCTTTAACTTGTCATCTCTAAGCATATGGCTCTTTGATAAATAATCTTCACTCTTAACCTGGTTGGATTTGGAGTCACCTAGGAGACAGAGGCACACTGTGGGTGTGTCTATGAAGATTTCCAGAGATTAACTGAGTGGCTAAGACCCATGCTGAATGTGTGTAGCACCATCTCATGGGTTGGGGTTGGACAGCATAAAAATGGGGAGAGGAGAAAGGAGCACTCCTTTTCTCAGCTTCCTGGCTCCCACGGTGGGAGATGTTCCATTCCGCTATGCCCTCCATGCTGTGATGGATTGACACCCCTAAAACCCTGAGCCAACATAAGTCCTTCTTTCTTTAAGTTGATGCTGCCAGGTACCTTCACAGCAATGAGAAAAATAGCTAATGTACAGCCTGAAGTTACCCAGGTAGTGTAGACTTCCAGGAATAGTCTAGGTTGCTTGTGGCCTGGCTAGCATTGGGTTGCTGTTACTTACCTTTGAAGCCAGAATGACCAGTCTTTCTTTGCTTCAAGTGTGTTTGCGGTTTTTCTTTATGCCTATCCCCCCCCCCCCCAGGAAGTCACAGGAAAAGGATGCCTTTCCCTCTTAGTACCTTCCCCCTTTCTTTCTCTTTAGTCCTGTGGTTCCTTCACTTTCTCTCAAGGAAAGGCATCCCTTGTTTACACACAAATAATGAATTGTTATTGGCTTTTTACACACACACACACACACACACACACACAGAGAGAGAGAGAGAGAGAGAGAGAGAGAGAGAGAGAGAGAGAGAGAGAGAGAGAAAGCACTGCCTTGATTGTAATGTACAGCAAGGGGGACAGTTTACCATCCAGCAGTGCCTGAAACCAGAGGGGGATATACTGTTTTTATTCCTGCTCACACCCCTGTGTTCATTTCCGGTCCTTTCTTCTCACCTGGTGGGAGGGGCACCATGATCCTTGACCATGAAGCTATGATAAGTGGCTCCCCTCCAAGTATATGCATATTGTCAAGTTCACCCTCTGCCCCAGCCTTTTTGCTGAGGCAGTGGAAATGGTGTTTGGGGAGTGCTGACAGCGTAATTGCACAAAGGAGAAGTAGCAACTGAATACAGCAGAGAGAAGAGCTCTATGCTCCCTAAAACTCTGAAAGCAAAGCTTGTCCAACTGTGTGGTATCTGAGACTCACTTAGGGGGAAACGGTCACCCTGGGGGTGGGGGTGCAGCTTTAGGCCCAAGGAGCACACTTCAGATAGTGAGGATTTACAGTCACTTTCACATTCATTCTCCCTTTTAATCCTCCCAGTGACCCTGTTTTACAGATGAGGGAATTGAAGATTGCAGATGCCAAGCAACTCGAGTGAGGTCCCTGGCCAGCCAGCCAGCCGGCGGGCGGCTTTCTGTTTAGTATGTAGAGCCGCATCTCCAAGTGAGCTAGAGAGAACATTTCCTCATGTGGGGGCTGGGGAAGATGGATCAGGTTCAGAGGGTCAGAGGAAGCCTAGGATGTGTCCTGGATGAGAGCCCAGAGGCCTTGTTTTTCAAGTACCACGAGGCCGAGACACACATAGGAAAGAAATGGCTTGGGGGAGCGTAAAACAGGATAGGATTAAAAAGAGGAGTTGAATACATCATCTTCAAGGCCTGGCCAAGCTGGACTTTGTTACTACGCCCATGTGCCTGGAATTTCTCAACCTGGGTAGCAGTTGTCTTTGGGAAACTGCTTGCACTTTCTGAGATCTGATCTTTGTGTTCTGCCTGCAAATGTCTTGATTCGGATTCGTGAAGAAGGAGGGGCTACCGAGGGTGAGCAAGCAATAGAACTGTCATTTAGAGAAGGGCATCTGCTCTCTGCTTGGATGACTGAGTGGTGCGGGACTGCTTCACTCACTGGTGGAATGCATGCCCAGAGTCAGGCACTAGACGAAGTGATGTGAGGAGGAAGCTTTGCACTGGGCAATGAGCTCACTGCGCAATAGTTGTTAATTATATTAATAAATCAAAGGCTCTTGAAACATGATGGGAGAGTTTGATGTCAAGTGTCTCCCCACCATGGGTCAGCAACATCTGCTGAGAGCAACCAGAGTCAGGAGCCTTGGGAATGTTGTAAGTTGTTACAGTTTCTAGAAGCCATCAGGGAGATCCAAAGTACATGAAGAGGCTCTTAATGAATGGGCCACCTCGGGGCTCTTCAAAGGGTCCGGTAGATAACAGTGCAATCCTCTTCAAGAGTCCCTGGCTAAAAGCAACAGGATGTGCCATCGAAACAGACTTTGCAGATGGAGGAGAGAGACAGACGCAGGGGTAGCACTGAGTGGGCATGGGTTTGATTAAGGAAAATATGCATGGGAGTTGGGGAAGGCTGGGTGAGCCAAAAAGCAGTATTGTACTTGAGTGATAGAGAGAGGGCACAGAGGGCACCAGGCATCAACATCCGAGACTACTGTGCTTTCTACAGAAGAGTCAGCAAGTTTTAGAGACTTGGGTCAACCCAAAGCCAGCTGTTAAAAGACTCTAGTTCCTTTAGGCAGACTTGTCTTTGCACAGTGCCACACACTGTTATAAGCTTAGCACATTCAGTGGGAGCTACATAGTTTTAACCTAGGAGGCAGTGTAGATTTCAGAGCCCTGCAGCTGGGGCCCTGGGAGCTCGCTGTCTTGTCTCCTAATGCTGGAAGCCCGAAAGGCAGGTTCTCACAGATGCTCCAACTTCCAGTACAGTTACCTCCCAATAAGTTGCCTTCTGGAAGAGGACTAGACATAGAACTTTACTGGAACAAGGAGGACTCAAGCCAATTGCAATGCCTAGCCTGTAGTTGTCACTCCATAAATACGTGTCAAAGGACTCACAACCAAACCCAACCCTGGGAAACGAATCCAGTGATAAAGCATTTGGTTTTGTTTGGCTAAATGTACCCCTCCAAACAAGATTGATTCATCTCTTTCCTAAATACTCCCCTATTGTGACATTAATCTCTTTTGGCAATGGACCTCCAGGACCTTTCAATGCCAGCTGTAAATGCCCTGCATGGTGAGTGTCCTAGTGGCGTGGCCCGCTGGGCCTTTGAGGTCTTTCCAGTTGTGTGTAGACAGCAGGGCTTTCCTGGATTAACTCACTCAGGGACAGCCTTGGCCCAGCAGAGCCACCTTGGGGTCAGATTTGCCACGAGACAGGAATCTGAGTAAAGGTTCATTTTGCTCCTGGAAGGCATTGCTGTGTGTGTCTTTCATCACCGTGGCTCCTGCCTGTCCCCGCTCCTCTGCCTGACATGTACTGTGTTTGTCCCCTTGGAGACCGTGTCCACGGCAGCAAGCCTGCAGCAGACTCAACAGCCAGCTGAGGACAGGGGCTGGCAGAAGCCACAGGCACTGAGAATTTGAGCTTAAGACGAGGGGCAGTAGTAGCAGCAACCCACAGGACTGTCCTCTGAGGCCTTCCAGGACTCAAGAGGGCAGGGCTGCAGGGACAGTCCCTGATCTGCTTCTCCAGGCACTGGGGAGCCCTCCCTGATGTGTGTTTTCTTCTGACAATGCAGGCGGATGCTCCACATCCATCTTCCCCACACAGGCTTCTGCCTGGAGAGGAAGATAAAGCAGCTTGTTCCTCCCTCACTAATGCATTACCGTGGTGTGGCCTGTGGCAAACAAGGACCAATTATTGAGTGTAGGTGTGGGTGTGCGTGTGAGCATGTGCAGAGCCGAGGCTGAGGAGAGGTAAGGAAAGAAAGGTAAATTTTCTATCTCACAGACCACTGATAACATTTTAAACAGGACCTGCTAAAGCCAGTAGCCTAGAATCCCAAGACAATAGCAGTGATCAGTGGTGGGTGGTACTTCTGTAGTGCCTGAACCCAGTAGGTGTTTCTCTAAGCTATTTACTTATACTAAGTCATTTAACCCTAACATTGCCTCCTGAAGAAAGCCTTCCCAACCAGCCCATTTTACAGGTAGGTAAAACAAGGTCATAGCAAAGCCCAGTAAGCTGCTTCAGATGACACCCTGTCACTCCTGACGCTCTCCACCTGCAGACCATGGGCTCTGCTGTCAGCCTGCCGCTCAGCCGCAGGTCCTTTAGCTTGAGTGAGAAGGAAAAGTTGAGACAGAACCTAAGAAGGAGTGAAGGCTTGTAAACCTCTCAGCACACTGCTTAGACCAAGGAGAAATGCAGTCCTTACGTCTGGAAGAAAAAGGAAGGAGCCCCACGTCCCTGACCATCAACTACCTAAATGCCTTAGGTTGGTGGAGGACACAGATCTTGGCACCAGAAAGGCTGGGAAATGTTGGAATGGATGATGCGTGGGAATTGCTTTGGGGAACAAATTCTGCCTCCATGCTTTCTGCTTGTTCTTTCCTTCCTAGGAGTGAAGTGGCCAGACAATCGTGGTCACGTGTGTTTTCCAGGGTGTGGGGCTGTGAATGAACCCATGCAGGGCCTGGGAGCTGTGGAGGCTTAGACACCTCTCTCTGATCCCCGGACGCCATGCAATGAGAATTGATACTCAACACGCTGTGCTCTGCAACGCTGCAAATGCCTTTTGATGATTAAAGAAAGATTGGATTGTTGCGCCTTGTTTTGGCATTACCGTATGTCTTATTGTATTTTTTACTGTATTAAGACTCATTAACCTTTGAAAACTGGTTTTGTGGACATGAAAGCTCTTCTGATTCCCTGTTGTTGTGTGACAAATCACCACACAGTTTAGCAGTCTGAAACAAAACCAGCCATTGTATTATCTCCCGCCGCTTTCTGTGTGTCAGAAATTGTATGGGCTCTGCAGGGACCTCTGACAGTGGCTGCTTAGAAGGGAGCTGGGGCTGCAGTACCTGGGGAGAGAAACTGGCTGAGCGGTTCCCTCAGGCCCTCTGAGTACTCTTTTAGCATCGACTGTTTTGGGCTTTGTCACAACTTGAGGACCTCATATAGTGAGACATAGCCCATGGGAGCTCCTATTCTGAGCAGTCTACTGAACCAGCCAGAAGCCATATTGTCTTTTATGACCAGATATTGAAAGTCATATAGGCTTACTCTTGCTACAGTTAGACTTAGGGAAGGGGAACCCAGACTTCACTTCTCCATTAATAGTGTCAAAGTCACCTCACAAGAACGGCTGAGGACTCTAAGATATCTGGAAACTACAGAGTATGCGAGGGGATCCATGAGCCAGCCTGTATTCCTGCTAGGAACACCGGGGACACTTAGCCGCTTAGGACAAAGCCTCATAGCGCTAGCTAGAGGGCTGAGTGGAGACTTTCATGCAGCAGGAATCTTGGGAAGTTAGAGCTGAAGGGAGATGGTGAGGGGTGGCTGACTAGGCTTAAGAGGGATAGGGAGACAGGAGTAGAGAAGTAATCATTTGGGAGAAACAGCAAACACTGTACACTGTGACTCGGGCCTCTGTTTCCAGAGGAGAGGAGCATTAGCATATATAAGGGATGAACTTGGAGGGGGAGGACAAGATGGTTCAGGGCATAACAGCCTAGGGAAACCTCTAATTCAGATTTGGAAATGAGAAGGGATTAAAGGTAGGAGGCCCTGCTTAGAGCAGCAAGTTAGGGTTGAGGGTTGCAAGAAGCCCTGAGAAAGGGCTTTGTAAAGACCTCAGACCTCCCAGGCATTGTTGCTTAGTGTTAACATTCTCCAGCCTCCGGCAGCCTGCACCTCAGACAGATGGGAAAAGTTCCTCTCCAAAGGGGAGTGGACCAGGACCCCAGGAATGTAGGTACAGGGGCTGTGTCCCAAAGCTCTGCCTGGGAGCACATGGCCCAGAGCCAGGCCTACATGAGAAATTGATTACATGGCCAACTCGACCGCTTAAGGCCTCGGCAAGCAGAGAGCAGCATCTATAAAGTGCCGCCCCCCACGCTGGGTGCCTCCGCGGCCTCTGTTTGAAGGTAAATCCATCCATAAGCCCGCCGTCACTCCAGGCTTAATGTACATGATTTCTGGCATTTACAGCAGCACAGCTCCGAATGCTGGGAGAAACTCCAGCAGAATAATTTGCTGGGGGAGGTGAGGAGAGTGGCAATTGCTCATGGCATATCTGAACAGCTTCCGCTCCCTGGAAAACAAGTTCCCTGACAGTGCCTAGCCTACAGGGCCCTCTCTGGGGCTAACCCTGCTGCTAAGGAGGCCTTTTCTGCTCCAGGGAGGGAGGGCAGGTTGTGCTGCCTTTGCTCACCAAGGGGACGGAAGCCTCTGCTTGGCTCTGGTGAGAGGAGTGTGAGGTCAGGGAGGGTGGACCTAGGCTAGGCCTAGCAGTGCTTTGTGGCATGAAGCAGCTGGGCAGAGGGCTGGGCTTGGCCGCCAGGGCCATGAAGATTTTGTTAGACTCCGGCTAAACACTCTTTGGGGGGGGGGCGGCTGGGGTTTTGCCACAATTCTCACATCTGGGGGACTTCCTGTTTCTCCAAGAGCATATTCTAGCATCTCCTTCTGTTGAGCTTTCTCCTCACCATCCTCATATTTTTCTTGTTTTTTTTTTTACCCTGCTTCTGTTTCTCAGACTAGCTCCTTTTCAGTCTCTGTATCTCTTTAAACGTCCCTTTGTGTCTGGCTCCCGCTTCTTCATTTTGCCTCCTTCCCTCTCCCCTGTCTGCCTTCCTCTCAGTTTCTCACTTTCCAGGGCTTCCGGTAACGCCTGGCTTCCCAGGCACACATAGGAGTTTTTGAACCCAGCATAATCGTGTTGAAGTGCTTTCCTTTTCCTGGTCCCAGTAGCACCTTGGGCTCCACTCCATCTTCCCTGCCCTGAAGGTGTTCCCAGCCAGGTAGCTAGCAAGGCCCACACTGCAGTCAGAATGGACAGCCTCTCCTCACAGCTACACGGTTTATTTTCACCAAGCTTTTCTCTGTGCTCTGCTGGCTCATGGCTTGGCTCTTTGAGCAGGTTGGAAACATACATATGCACACTCCCCAGAAGCCAAGCCTCCAGGGGATGCTCTGTTGCAGTCCATTTCCCTGCTGCGGGGATGGTATCCTTTCCTCCTGTCTCCTTTAATGATCCGACTCAAGAGCGCTCAGTAGCTGCCTCCTGATACTGGATTCGGATGATGCGAAACTCTTGTTCTGTTCTCTTTTTTCTATAAAAATAAACTTTGAGGGGAGCTTCTCCAGCAAACCCTTAGATGAGGGTTCACATTGAGGGTGGTGTTTTAGCAAGTGCTTCCTAGAGCCTGATCCAGAGGAAAGGGAAACTGGGTAGGCAGGGTTGGAGTGCTATAAACATATGGTGTCAGGAAGGGGCCTTAGGAGTTGCATCCTAAGCCTCTGAGCTATGGGATCCTGGGGTGGGGATGGGAAGTCCTGGATGTGGATACGAAGGCTCTGGGCATCAAGCTTAGGAAGACTGGCTGTGGCTTCATACCACTGGCTAACTGTTCCCTACCTTCTCAAACTCTCTTCTCAAACGTTTACTCCAAGTATGTGTGCTACGGTGGACCATAGGTTTATCCACGAGGGTTGACACAAGGGGAAGCCTGCAGATGGAAAGAAGTCTGTGTCTACTCCCTGCAAATAAAAAAACAACTGGTTCTTGGTACCTTTGTTTCAGGAGTTGCTGTGAGCTTATTGATGGACACAACCATGATTAGGGATATTACTTCCCAACAGTGGCTTATCTGAGATACAGGGGATTTTGAGGAATTTTTTTGCATAACTTCTGTAAGTCATATTAATGTGGGAGAGCCCCTTTTCCATAACTGCCTGGTTTCATTTGGTAGAGTTTGGCATTAGTGACTCCACTTTGATTCTGCTAATGCTCCACACCATCGAGGCCACCCTACTCAATGGCAAGCCTAACTACCCTATGAACTATAGTGGATTCACCTAGTATTTAGGTATGTGTTAGACATGACTCTATATATGCTTCATAACTCATCAAATCCTTACAACCCTACTATCTTACAGACACAGAAGACATAGCAGAGAGAGGTAATAATCCCCTTAGACCACCTAGGTAAGAGCACTTGCTGTGTGAGTGTGTGAACCTGAGCTTGGATCCCAGCACCCACCCAAAGATCTATATCTTAATGCTCACTTGCTATCTGCCAGGCAGGTTCGAAGTTCAGTTAGAGACCTTATCTCAAATGGATAATGCAGAGAGTAATAGAGCAGAATTCAGGACATACCTACATATGAACATAATATACTTGTGCATAACAAGTATGTATATGCAGCACCTCTTTCTCCCTTTTTTCTTTCTCCCTCTTTCCCCTCCTTCTAGTTCCTCCTCCTTTTTCCTTCTCCTCCTCTCCCCTCTCCCTCCTCTTCTTCACTACCAATACCATCACATGGACCTACACTCAGGGTCTCATGTAAACTGAATTGCTACCCAAAGGCTGCAGCACATAAAAGCATCCTGTGGGTTAGACTTCAGTGTATATATTTGGGACCCATAGACATTTTGTCCATAACATATCCATCTGGACTGCAAGGGCTGTGCTGTGGGCACCCCAAGCGTACAGCTAGGGGATCTCTGGGACATTGGCCACCTGGATCCTGTGATGTCTTTTGCTCCCCTCCTACACCTACCTCTAAAGCAAAAGTCAGAAACCATCTAAAAACTTCAGACAATTTCCATGAGTTCTGCCATGTCCCACAGACCACCCCCATTGCCACAGTTGCCAGAACCCTATGGAACATGGAGATGGGAAGTTGTGATGGAATCGCAGACAGTGTGTGTTCATGAACTGAAAGGATGGAAAAATGCAGAAAGGGAAGGAAAACAAAACAAAAGAAGAAGCACAAGTTAGAAAATCAGGGGGTGCCTTTATTGGTGGCGTGACTCCCATCTCAAACACCTTTTGTGAAATTCTGCAGACCTGAGGGGCTTATAGGTCTTACATTTTATAGCAGCCTGGGAGGATGGTGAAAGCCAAATGCAAACCTAAGTGGACGAGGGGGTGAGTGGGAGAGAAGCAGCACACCTTGGAGACAGAGAGATCTAGCTCTCCATGACATCCCAGGCCCGGAGCAGCAGCCGGAGGGATGTTACAGGAGAGATAAACATCTAGGTTGAGGGCAGGGAACAAGTTTCCCAAGCAATTCTGGCCTCCAGGATCTTCTTTGTGCAACACCCTTTTCCCATTTTCCTGTATGCCTGCTGCTAGCTGCCTTTAGCCCATGGATCTCAGCCTCGGGGCTTTCTGTAGGACAGCTTTCTTTCTCAGGGAACTGCCACAACTTCTTTTGCTGGCCTGGAGCAACAGAGCTTGAGGACTCCTGCTGCCTTCAAGTTGCAAAGGGCCAATAACTGCTGTCTGTCTGGGAGGGTGTGCTTCAACTTTCATGCTCCTGGTGAATATGTCATTTGTTTGGCCGCCTCTGTCTCTATGTTATCAACTGTGGAACTACACTTATGTCAGACTTTTGTTGAGCCTGGTCTTCCCCTGAGGCCCCCAGCCCTACCTTCTTTGTCCTCCTGGGGGTTGGCGAGGGCATTTATCAGTGGCATGGTGCTGCATGACTGTAATAGCAGCATTCAAGAGGCAGAAGCAGGAGAACTGTTGTAAATTCAAAGCCAGCTTGAGCTATATAGTGAGTTTGGGGCCAGTCAAGGCTGTGTAGCAAGCCATTTCCTAGGAATCCTTGATTCAGGGCCTCTGGCTATGGAATCAGTCAGACAACAGTTAAGAGCCCTGAGCTCCTTAAGAATCAATTAGCCCCTTGGCTCTTCAAAGCACCCCCAGCAAAATCACTAGGAAAATGGTTCAGAGCAAGCACACATCACCCAGACTTACACCTGGGTAGTTTCAGACTTTAACACTGCATGGTAGGTACCCCATTTCCACTTAGACATACTTTCCTCTCTCTAGATTTCTACAGAGGTTTTCATGGCCCTCTGGGAGTTCAACATTCCTTCAAATCTTGACAGTCCTCCCAAAGAATACAATATGCATCTACTACCCAGGAATTAGGCACTGGGGTGCCCTGATGGGAGGCTTTTGTGCAGGTTTCCTTGCTGTGAGCTTTTATACCTGTTCAAGACCCCCACAAAAGGCACCTCAAGACCTCTAGGCATTGCCCTAAACCTGAAGTCACTTTGGATTCCAGCAACTACAAGAGTGATAAACACCTTTATGATGGAGGGACAAAGCCACCCCCTGTGTAGCAGCAAGCTGAAGGACCACCCAGAAATGAGGAAAATTATCTTTAAATGCAAAGCTGTATCTCCGGGGAACTAGATCATCCCCTCAAGTAATAAGAACTTCAGACCACCTTACAGAACCAAGAGAGAGACAGTAGTAATCAGACCACACCTGGACTTGTACTGCTACTTGCAAAATAAAGACAGGAAGGCTGGAGGTAGTCTCCTGCTGTAGATTCTTTATTTTATGTGAGTTCTTTAAAGACAGGCTTGACAGCACTAGACTCTCCCCATTTTTTTTAAACAGTGTGAGGAATTAGACTTAGTGTCTCAAAAGTGCTAGGCAACTGCTCTACCACTGAACTGTGTTGCTTTTCCAACTGTGCTCGCCAACAAGGTCATGTTGACCTAATCTCCTCTTTGTGCTTTTCACCTTCTTTTACTCTCCTCTCTCCTTTAAGAGTAGAGTCTCAATATTTAGCTCTAGCTGTCCTGGAACTTGCTATGTAGACCAAGCTGGCCTCATGCTCACAGAGATCCTACCCAAGTGATGAAATTAAAGGTGTGTTCCACCATACCCTGCCTGGTCTCTTTCTTTTGAGGCAGGGTCCCATGCAAGCCACACTGGCATCAAACTTAATCTGAAGCTGAGGGTGAACTTCTGATCCTCTTGCCTCTATCTTCTAAGTGCTAAGGTTACAGGTACACACCACTATATCTGGTTTATATTATGCTGAGGATTGATCCCAGGGCGTTGTGTATGCCAGGCAACCACTATGACCACTGAGCTATATCCCCAGCCCTTACTCAGGTCACTTGTTGTCTTATTTTGGGTTTCTACTGCTGCAGTGAAACACCATGATCAAGTTGGGGAGGAAGGGGTGTATTCAGTTTATACTTCCATATCACTGTTCATCATTGAAGGAAGTCAGGACAGGAACTCAAGCAGGGCAGGAACCTGGAGGCAGGAGCTGATGCAGAGGTCATGGAGGGATGCTGCTTACTGGCTTGTTCCTCATGGCTTGCTCAGCTTGCTTTTTTAATGAAATTAAGGACTACAAACACAGATGAGGCAATGGGCTGGTCCTTCCCCCATCAATCACTAATTGAGAAAATGCTGTCCATCTGGATTTCATGGAAGCATTTTCTCAATTGAGGACATCTCCTTTCAGATAACTTTAGCTTGGGTCAAGTTGACATAAAACTTTCCAGCACACTCATTAAAAAGAGTTTAATTAATGAATTATTATTGCTTACAATTTTAAATAGTATCTGACAGACTCATACATTCACATAATGAGTTCTAGTCATTTTCACCTTCCACCTACTCTCATCTCACTCCAACTTGGAAACTTCTTTACCACCATTCCCCTTCCTATTTTCCCGTCTTCTTTCTGTGTGTAGCCCACTGAGTTGGATTGTTATTTCTTGCCAAGCATGGGTGGGATGTTATTTACAGTAGCAAGGGCAACTTCTTGTGGCTGTTCCACTAAAGAAAGCATCACTGCCTCCTCTAGCAAACTCTGAGTTGCCAATAATCCCTCAGGGAGCTCTGGAGCCTCGTGGGCCATTCTCTCCTTCAGGAGGAAATGTAAATGGGCCCAATCTTGTACAGGTCTTGTGCAGAGAGCCACAGCTTCAGAGAGTTTATTAGTATAAAGACTTTGCACAGGAACTATCTTTTTTTGCTGCACATCTTCTCATCTTCTGGCTCTTACACCCCATCCGTCTCATCTCCACTGATGTTCTCTGAGCCTTGGAGGTGGGGACTCTGTTGTCGCATTCAGGTTCAAGCACTCCACTATGACTTATTCTTAGGAATTATCTCCATCTGATGCAGCAAGAAGCATCTCGGATGAAGGCTGAGCATTAAAGTATTCTTTGGCTACAAGCATGGGTATTCAGAAGGCAGTTTTGCACCATGACCATTTAGGAAACAATAGCAGAAACTTTCCTTGCTAAGGTCTTGTAAGTTCCCCAGCCATGGGTTCTTAACAAGTTTATAGAACCAGTGTGAGTGCCCTCCTGTGGAACCCGCCTCAAATCTAATCAGGCACTGATCAGTTACTCTTATAATGGTCAAGCAGGCATATTTTATTGTATTTCACAGGATTCACAATTAAGACTGTTAATGATGTAGCATCCTGCATAACATCTTCTGGCATTATGAAAGCTATACAGGAGAGATAATGCTTCCAGTTCAGCTCCAGTTTTATTACTCTATGTCCTGTGTTTAAAGTTTGTGGTATTTTCAGCAATGAGGTCTTACCACCAAGTTCTGATGGACAAATGAGAGCAATAGTAATGTCCTATATTGCTTGGGGGGCTTCCAGGGACTCTCTGGCCAATGCTCATAGAGAAATATCCTACACCTGGCCAACAACTCGTTTTGTTTTGTTTTGTTTTTCAAGACAGGGTTTCTCTGTGTAACCCTGGCTGTTCTGGAATTCACTCTGTAGATCAGGCTGGCCTTGAACTCAGAAATCTGCCTGCCTCTGCCTACCAAGTGCTGGGATTAAAGGCGTGTACCACCACTGCCAGGCTGGCCAACAACTCTTAGAAAAACATTTTTGGCATTTTGTCTAGGCTCCTCCCCACAGTTACCTGGCATCTGCCAGGTGTGCCTGACTGACCTAAAAGGGCTGCTTGCCGCCTCCTCTCTCTTGCCTTCTTGCTCTTGCTCTGTCTTCTTGCTCCTGCTTCCCCCTCTCTCCAGTCTCCCCTTCTCTCCACATGCTCATGGCCCGCCTCCCCTCCCCTCCCCTCCCCTCCCCTCTTCTCCTCTCCTCCCCTCCCCTCCCCTCCTCTCCTCTCTCCTCCTCTCCTCTCTCCTCTTCTCCTCTCCCCTCCCCTCCCCCTCTCTCCCTTTTGATGTTTCTACTCCCTCAACTCGCCTCCCTATGCCCTAAATAAACTCTACTCTATACTATACCATCCTATGGCTGTCCCTTAGGGGGAAGGGATGCCTCAGCATGAGCCTGCAGAGGCATCCCCTATCTCCAAACCTGACTACACATCTACCAAACATTTTTCTTCTCTCCTTATCTTTGTATAAAACACAACAGATACCCTATACATACGGATTTTCATTTAATAACCCAGGGCCACTAGGAGAACCATTATCCATCCATGTAAGCTATCATACAAACTCTCTCTCTTTCTCTCTCTCTCTCTCTCTCTCTCTCTCTCTCTCTCTTGAATCTTTTTGGATTTTTAAGAGAGTTTCTCTGTGTGGCCCTTGCTGTCCTGGAACTCACTCTGTAGACCAGGCTGGCCTCGAACTCAGAGATCCACCTGCTTCGGCCTCCTGAGTACTGGGTTTAAGGGAGTGCGCCATCACCACTGGCTCAAACTCATTTTAAGTTATAAGTTAAAATAAGCTTATGAAATAGCAAGTTTCCATAGGGCTTCTTCATTTTGCTTACCTCTTCTTTCTCTTCCCTGCCTGCCTACCTCCTCTGTTCTTAGACCATTGTACCCCCAGTGTTCACCCTCTCTCGGCTCCTATCCAATGTATTCTACCATCTCCTTACTCTAATGCCACCCTCCCCTTATCTCATCCTTTTAATTAGTGTATTGAAATGTGTAGCTGAGTCTAGCTTGATGGGGCTGCTGGAGCATCTGCTTTCATCTTAAAACTCCAGTAAGGAACAGATTTCCCTTCAATTTGAGGGAACGATGGTCAAGCAAGCAGGCAGTTGTAACGGAAGGAACAGTCTGTGAAGGGTCACTTTTTTGCCACAGGACTTGGTGAGTGGTCAGACAGTTGTGGGTGTTTCAGGGATGGAGGGATATTGTAAAGGGGAATTCTCCTGCCTGCACTGGAACTACGTGGAGAAGGTATAGTCTTTTCCTTGAGGCAGCTTCTCTTCAGCCACTGTTCGTTCTAAGTTTTGTGTGTGTGTGTGTGTGTACCCTGCTTGTGCCTGTGAAGGCCAGGGGCCTATGTTAGCCTATGCCTTCCTCAATTGCTCTCTAACTTAGCTAATGAGACAGAACCTCTCACTGAAGCTGGAGCTCACTGATGGGGTTGGCTGGCCAGCAAGCTCCAGCCATCTCTGGTTGTCAGTGGATTACTGCTCCTGGCTTTTTACATGGACGACAGCAATCTGAACGCAGGGCCTGATGTTTGCACATTTATTGAGCCATAGCACTAGATTCCTTCTGCAGCTTTTAAAAATGTGTCTTGTTCATTTTTATGCAACTGACCTACTGACTTTCGTTTAATTTTTAGCTTAAAAATGTGTGTTGTGGGGGAATGAGAGAGGGAGGATGCTGGGGGAGAATACCAAACTGGATGTGGTCCATATGTTTGTGGACGAGTACTGGGATTACAAACGCACGCTATGGCATCTCTTTTGTTCCATGGGTGTGAGTCCTAGGGATTGAATGCAAAAGGTAGGCTTGTATTGTTCAAGCCATACAAGCCTGTTGGGTAGTCCGTCCCCCCCACCTGCCACTAGCTTGCTGTGTTTCTTCTAGTTCTTGCTATTACATTATTATCATCATCATTATATCGCTCCTTACTGTCTTCTCAGGACTCTGTTCTAGCTGCTTTGTGAGGATTATATGACCTGGTAGGTTCCCAGGTCCTCTGGTTTTTAGTTGGTTGTGACCAATGAGAAGCACCCACAAGAGTTTAAAGAGGGAGGGAGCAGCGTGAGGCTGGGTGTCTGAATCACTTCAAATCTCTCTTTCTAACTCATAACATTGGCAGTGTCTGTGTAACCGACTTGGCAGAAAGGAAGATGTTCTAGAGAGCCCTGTTGTGTCTTTCAATCTGATTATCAGACTGTTGAAACAGTGGGTCCCAAAGAAATGGGAATTTCCCCAGGAATCTCCTGCTGGGAAGAGGGAAAGGCACCACACAGAGGGATGAACTGTCTCCCAGAAAGAGTTTTCACACAGTGTCAGACTTCCTTACAGGATGCAGCTGAAGCCCAGACAATGAATGATGGGTCAATGGTGGGCGGGATCGCACCTTGGCTGGGACTGCTTAGATCTGCAAATCCTTGGCCTTCTATTTAAACTTTGATCTCACTTAAGAACCCCAAAGGCTGACTTGGGGGTTTCCCTGCTGGATCTCTTTGTCCCTCTTCTGAATGTGGGCACACTGAATAAATCCTTTCTTGCTTTCCACTTTTAATTTGGTTCCTTTAATCAGCTTAGTGAGGACAGGTGGCCAGATCTGACTTGGGGCACAGGCTGTGACCCCCCCAAGTTCGATAACAGTAGTAGCATTTCTGTATATACAACTCCTGCCCTATCCAGTGGTCGTTTTCTCATAGTTGCCTTGTTGAATGGGGGCAAAGCCGCTTGCTCCCAGGGCTGGTTCAGGGCGGAGCTTGTTAAAAGCTGCTGGATGCTTCATCATGCCTCATTGTGTACCCCAACACCTCAACACTGCCCCCACCTTTGCAGTCTGCCCTTAGAGCCACTTCAGTTAAATTTTCAGAGCATGCGAATGGCCCCTGCTGGGTCCCAGACATATGCAATTTAATTTTCTTGACTAAGTTCGGCAAAAGGCTTTTGAGGCTTAATTTTTCATCCATCTTAATAGCTTTTCTTTCCGGCTTTGTCTTACCTGGAAACTTGCTGAACAAACTTTTCTTGCTGTCTAAAGCCAGCCAAGTCCACACTGCACCTGGCTGCTAACCAGGGAAGGGGATTTGAAAAGTCCACACTTTAAGCTGGGATCATATTTCCTACAAGAGTCTGCTGTCTCCCTTCTCCACGCAGGAATTGTGGGAAAGCAAGCTAGAGAATCATTCACGTGGAGGAAAGAGGGCGAACTTGGGAAAATGGTTGATCCACAGTTATAATCTGGCCCATTGTATATATTCATCGGAGACACTGGGGAAAATGATGCTCAGGACAGATTGAGAGGAGTCTGGCTCGTCACTACAGAGTTCCCCGAAGACTGGCATCAGTGGAGAGGGACACTTGTAGAAGACACTGCCAATGCTCACTGATGGTCACCTGACTAGATCTCATTGGTCAGCCTCCCCTCGGTCCCATGTGACTGAATTCTGATCAGTGGCATTGTGGGTGGAGATGATACCTAGCATTTCTACCCTTGACTTCCAGAAACCTTCTCAGTCATATGTTGAGAGTGGCAGCATCTTATGACGGAAAGATCCCTGTGGAGAGATGACCATGGGAAAACCAGGCCCTTCTTGCTGGTAATAGGTTGTGGGTGTGTAAGCAAAAAAACTTTACTGTTTAGGACACTAGATGTAGGAGTTAGAGTAGTTAGTCCACCCTGACTAATGCAAGAGTGGGTACCAGAAACGACCAAACCCACATAACGCATGCATACAGTTATTCAACTAGCTATGACTCAGCAAATTATAGTACTAGCTAGCCCATTTTGGTGTTTTCTATAAAGGAAAGCTGTGAGCTCTTGAAAAATGCTTGCTTAGATCAAGAATACGCATAACTTCTCTCACCTCCACCAGGCAGCACAGTCTTATTTCTCAACTAAAAAACAAACAAAAAAAAGTTATAAAATTTGTTTGGCCTGGTTTGCATGTAGTGATTCTATGATTCTCTCTCCTAATCCACCTGTTCCTTCCTCCTTTTTTTTAAGTCTCTCTAATAGTCAACTTAAATTTCTTTGTAGAAAACTTCCTCAACTTTATGGTCTCATAATTCTTGAGAAATCTGCTTTTCTCCTATTTTTTTTTCCTTTTAGAAAACACAACATTTATTCTCTTTTAGCCAATTTGGCTTCCACAAATGTAGAATAATATAGACTTCTCTATCACGTCACAGAAAATGCCAGAACTTATGACAAATTAACTCCATTCCCTCTCACTTACCCAGCTATGCACCAGTGTTCTCCACAGTGTGTACTTACTGATACAATGAATACTCACCCAAGTCTGCTAATATATCAGCCCCATTTTGAGACTATGGGATGGCTCAGCTGGAAAAGTGTTTGCCTTAAAAGCTTGACAACCTGAACTCCATCCCTAGAACTCATATAAACTTGCCAGGCGTGGTGACCTACCTTTCTAAGCCCAGCCATGGGGAGGTGGGGACAGGACAATCCCCGAGGCTCACTGCCCAGCCAATGTTGAGTACCTGGTGAACTGCAAAAAACCCCGTTTCAAAGGAGGTAGATTTTGCTCCAGACGATGACACCTGAGATTGTCCTCTGTAACAGCTCTCCCCACACTTGCACACACACACACATACATGCGATATGTGCACACACACATACACATACAATAATTAAAATATTCCGCAGTTTTGGAAAAGTGATTCATCAGGAGGCAATTCAATCGAGGGCTGCTTACCTTGTGTGAGGCACAGCCAGGATTCTCACTCTGCCATCAGCGGCCACCCATGGCTGCATCCGCTGCTGCTGCTATCTAGTCTGTGTTTGGTTTGTTCTGACCATTCTCTGCTTCCTTTCTCACACAATCATCTGTACTGTGCCCTCCCAAGCAGTATCCCAGGGAATACAGATGAGGTTCTGCAACTCAGCAAGATTATATGACTACTCAGGGGCCAGGAAGTCCAGGCCACTGGGCAATATAAGCCGAGTGCATCACTACCAGAGGGATGAAGGGAGTGGAAAGATCCATGGCTCTCTTGCCTCTGCTCAGCCCTGACATCCTGGAGCCTGACAAAGCAACCTTCTTGGACACCCACTCAGTTGCTACCTGGTAACTTCCCTTGGAACACTGGAAGGGGGGGCAAAGGAGAGGCAACACGCCTGCAATGTAATTAACACTATAACAACTTGTTTCCCCCTTGGAGAATTACACCATTAGCTGCTTCAATTGTGCATGAAATATAAATTACATTACTCGGAGGCATCATGTCGGAGCAGACGCGATGCTAAGTGACGAGGCTCTCCAGGGTGCATCCCCCTCCCCAGCCAGCGGGTCAGAAGGAACATGGCCCCCGAGGCTGAGTGCCAGCCCGTCAGTCTGTCATCTCCTTGGCTGTTCTAACCTAGAGAACCCACTAGGAAAAATTGTTCCTGCGCTATATTGGGCTTCCTAGCATCTTTTTTTTCTATTCATTCATAGGTTCATAATTTCAGACTTTTCCTTTTCTCTTCCCCAGTTTCCCCCACCCTACACAAGCAGCAAAGAGAAGGTATTTTCTTGCTTTTTGGTATGTACATGTTTATACATGCTTGCTTATATTCTTGTGTGCAGGTCTGTGTGGGTAGCCATTATATTTATTTGTTAATTTTAAAATGACTTACCATTATTAGTGTATGTTTGTATGTGTGTGAATGTGCACACATGTGCATGCATGCTCGTGTGTGTGTGTGTGTGTGTGATGTATGAATGTGGGCATGGATGTACCACAGCATGTGCATGACGGTTAGAGGGCAGCTTATGGAGTCTGTTCTCTTCTTCCCACTTTGTAATCTCTTCCTGAAATGAAACTCAGGCCATCAGCCTTGCAGGCCATGCTCTTTACCCTCTGAACTATGTCTCCTGCTCATGAGTGCATATTTTAACAGGCCAGAGGAGTCAGTCCAGAAGATTAAATACTTGCCAGAGCAGTGTAAAGAGGATGGACAGCTTCGCCTGAGAATAGGTAGAAGCAGTCCTTTACCATTGGGTCTAAATGACTTTGAGTTTGTAGGAAATACTGCCAACCCCACCCTGACCTCCCCACCCCCATCAGACCCTCACAGCTCCCTGATTTTTACAGCATCTCTCTGGGCATGGTCATTAGCCAGCTTGAGAGCCGTGCCAAGTGTGAGCAGTGCTGGTTTGGGAGGGTGCTGGGAAATGAGATGCCTGGTTTCAGTCCATCATCCTTCTTGCAGTACATACAACAAAGGAACTTTCCAAACTCTGGTGTCTTAAGAAGGTTTCGTTGCTTTCTCTATGGAACGGGCTAATTTGGGTCTCTTTCCATTCTGGGAAAGGAAGTGGAATCAAGGATGATCAGCAGTGACCACTAATGTGACTTTTAAGGAGCTGCTACCCTTCAGTCTTTGGGTCGCTCCTCTCAACCCCTGGTGCCTGGTCCCATGGGAATATTTGAGAAGACTGCCCTTGGGTGCTGTTAGCAGCTGCTGGGAAGGCTCCGAGCCAGCTCCTCTCGCCAGAGCCCATGTTAACGGGCAGGCAGGAAGTTTGGAAAGCAAGCCTGAAGCTGCAGGAGAAATTTGGGAAAATATCGTGCAATTACCCTAATGACAGCTGTACAAATCACACAACCGCTCCTCAAATCCCCTGCCTGCGAGCAGAGCCAAAACCCACATATGGATTCAAGGAGACCTGCAGAGGGCCGCAGGGTGGGGGAGGGAGAGCCAAAGGACTCTAGGGGCTCTGCTCCTGCTGAGAAGGAGAAGGCTGCTTCCTCAAAGTCCTCTCCAGCTCTGTCCTATTCAAAGCAGCCCCTTCCTATGGAAAGTCTTCCATCTGTCTGTCTCTTCCTAGTTTCCTCCCTCCCACAATTTATCCCCCCCTTCAGCCACTCCCAGTCCCAGAGACACTGAACAGGGGCTCACAAGATAGGGTGACAGCTGGGGGCTGTTATTGTCCTGGCCTGGGAAACTTCCTCCATTCTCTAAACCCAAATATTTTCTTGGCCGAGATCAACCCTAGGACTGAGCCTGTCATTCTGCCTTTTCCCCTTTCTCAGGGAGCTGTTTGTCCTCCCACAGCCTGGTCACAGTCACCGCTAACAGGATTCCTGTTCTTATGGAGCTACCTATGCTGGGAAACTCCAGATCTGCTGGCTGGGAACAGGATGTTTCTGATTACCCATCCTGGCTGTGCTACAGACCGACTGTTCTTCAATGGTCTGATTGCAAATACAAGGTGTCTAGATAAGGTACTGGTATGCCCACTATACAGAGTGGGAAACTGAGGCTTAAGAGGCACAGAGGCACTTATGACAGCTCTGGATTCTCTATGGTTGGTATAAACTGGAGTAGGTTGTCCTTCTTGGCCTGCAGGTACTAAAGTTATGGGAGAATAGGAGACAGACAGTGCTCTGGCTTTGTGGGTCTAGAAGAGTCCGAATTACAGAGAGCAAACCCTTTGGGAAAGCAGAGTCGGGAGTGGGAAGTGTTCCTGGGGAATCCGGAACAACGTCATACAAAGCAAAGACTAGAAGAGGAAAATGCTGGCTGTAACCTCCCAAGGACGATTACTGCTTGCCTGAAGATTAGGTCACCTGGAAGGACATTAAAGGCCACTGGTCTAGTGAGGGTTCTGAAATGAACCATTTTCTCAAGACGCAGGGCCTTCTAATGGAAATCATGACAACAAGGGCTACTATTTTGAGAAAAGTTACTCAGTGGCAGGCTTGGGTCCAAATGCTTCGTGCGCACGCTCCGCTCTCCTCAGCTGAAAGGATACTTGTTATAGCTACGGCCTCGGTGGCTCGACTGCCTTGGGTTCTAATTAGAAGACCTTGGGCCAGTCGCAGGCCCTCCACCTACCTCCTGCTTTGTCTGGAGATTGAGGTTACAAATGATTTTCACCTCAAAGGATTATAGAGGTAAGTTAGGAGCGTTCTCATATGTGAAGGGCATGGGAAGGGGGTGATGTTCAAAGTGTGGGCAGTGACTGTTGTCATTGTCACTCCCAGGGTTCATTAGGAATGTGGTATCTCAGTCCCTCCCCCACATCCTGTATACTTAATAGTTCCCTGGAGGCTCAAGTGCATGCTGGAAGCCCTGGACAGTAAGAGTGCCAGGACCACGGGAAGTGCTCTCTGCTCTCTGGCTGTCATTAGTGTGATTATTATTCCATGTGATCCTGAGACAGGCTCACCACGCAGCACATCAGAGCCACTCGAAAGCCTGATTTAGTTCCTACAGCCAGGTTCCTGGGCAGGGAAAGTGAATTTGAAATCTCTTGGGGTTGCCAGTGTTAAAACTTCAGAACTGAAGTTCACAGCCCCGTGGTAAACTAGGATGGGTTAATCACTCTCAGTGGTGGTGACTTCTTGGTGCTAGTACCCTTGGTACTGAGTGGTACACTATTATTACCAGTTGCATTGTCAGACTTGTTAAGGGGCCAGAGAATGTGGCTCAGTTGGTAGAGCACTAACCTAGTATGAACAAAGCTAGAGGTTCCATCCCCAGTAGGGTGGTCATGCACTGTAGCTGCTAATCCTAGGAGGACAGAGGAAGATCAGATGGTCAAAGTCATCTTTTACAATGCAGGGAGTTTGAGAGCAGCCTGGCATATTTTGAGACTGTCTCAAAACCAAACCAATCAAAACAACTGCGGTTAGGTTGCATGTAAAATTGACCCTTACAAAGTACAGTTTGGTGGCCTTAAGTTTATCTCATGGGCACTGCAAGTGCCACCACTATGTATTATTGAAGTTTGTAATAATCACTCTTTAAGGGAAACTCCATACTAACGAGTGGTCCTTCCTCTCTGCCACCCACCCATCCTGGGCAAAATGAAACAACTTTCCATAGAATTGCATTGCGCATAAGCAGAATGGTTAATGACTTTCACTTCCTATTGTGTTTTGCTTTATTGATGACTCTGTCCTTGGGGAGCAGGGTGCACATGGCAGGATGCACATGTGCAAGTCGGAGGACAGTTTTGTAAAGTGAGTCCTTTCCTTTCACCTTTGCGTGGGTTCTGGGTTGTCAGGCTTGCAAGGCAAACACTTCTCGGCTGGACCTTAGCATCTCATTGTGAAAGGTCATCTGAATGGTAGCATGGATGCAAATTCTATTCCTTTTCATAGCTGACTAGTACTCCATTCCATAGACAGACCAGTTTTGCTCATCCATTTATTAGCTGCTGGGCATTTTAGGCTGTTATGAACAACACTACTGGAAGACCCTGCTTTCCTTTCTTTAGGTATGTGAGAGGCTGTGTTCTTTAGGTATGTGGGAGGCTGCGTTCTTTAGGTACATGGGAGGCTGCTAGATTCTGTGATACTTCAGCCTTTAACATGATGAGGAAAAAGAAATTATCTTTAGCCCTACACTCCCTTCAGCACTGAAAAGGCTCTTTAGGTCCAGGCTGGAACAATCCTGAGTCTTGCCTCTGGCTCCTGGGTTGAACTGATATGGCGTTCTGCCCAGGCTAGTGAGCTTCTATTTTATTTCTTCCCTACATTTCCATGCAGACACATTGTAGGATGAGACAGCTCTACGCTGTTACTCAGTCACACTGAAGAAAATCCAACTGGACACAGAAGCTGCACAGGTTGTCTGGAAGTGTGTTGAGGGTCCTGAGTCTGAGGTCTGTCTATATGAGAAAGAGGAACAAGGTCACAGCTATGGGCTAAGAGTCTATGTGATGTTAAGGGGCAAGAATACCCCTTGGCAGGGCAAGTGCCAGGGTGGCAGTGCTGAAGCCTGTAATGAGCTTTACAGCTGTTGAATGCTGAATACTTAGGGTGTGTTACCATTGAGAGATCAACTAATAACCTACTTTACCCTCTGGATACTATCTATGGCCCCCATCAAGGAACAAGTTTAGAGGAAGGCCAATATGCAAGCAGCACGGTGGGCCTAAACCCTGACACAGGCTAGAATAGTGCTCAGTGATCTGTACCGCCCCTCCCCCCCCAATTGTGGGAGGGGAATTAATTCTCTCAGGTTAGAAGCTTGGCAGGGGCTAAAGAAGCAAGAAGAGAGAGGAGGAGGTGGGGGAGGGAAATGTGGCAAATGGAGGGCGGGTGGTCGTGAAAGGAGGCAGACCAGGTGAACAAACAAATGTTGTTGCCTAGGTTGCTGTCTGGTGAGGTAGGAGAGCAGAGGACAGAAAGAGCTTCAAAGTGCTCTCCGCTCCTGCTCCTGTTCCCACTCCTAAGCCAGCTGCACAAGAATAGTCTTCCTCTCTCCATGCAAACACTAGAGCCTTCACCTCCATTGTGCACTGAAGCCCAAAGTGGGGCCCTTATCTGCCCGCCCCTCCCACCAACCTGTCCCTGTTGCCATGGAAACTATCTCCGGGGTAAGGTGATCTCTCTCTACTTGCAACCTCCCTGCTTTCAGCACCAATCAATCAATCCCCCCAACCCCATCTCCAAGGGGGAGGTCCTACGGGAGGGTAAGGAAGAAGAGAAATTAAACACAGGAAAAAGAACAACAGCAATGAAAAATGAGCAAAGAGAGGGAGTGATGTAATTCTGGCCGTTGATCAATTCCCTTTGTCCCTGTGGTGACCATACCCTTCCCAAGCATAACTCCTAGAGGCAGAAGCGGCTCTTCTTGGGGGATTTCCAGGTCTTCTAGATGGACCAGGGATAGTTTTTCTGGCTATAGAGGCCTGTTAAGCTATAAAGTAATGAGAACTTTTACTATTCATGCCCCAATCCCAGAAGGAAGATTGCAGGAATAACAGATCAGCCCAGTTGTGGGTAATTCGAGATGGGCTGGAGCTTACATGCCAGACTCAGCAAGGTCATAGCTGGGTTTTGACCACTGAGGATTTATTTACTATGGCAGATTGTATGCTGCACAAATGGCTGAAATAATAGTTTTTGCCCTGCATACTCTTCCAGGAACTGATTTCACCCCCATTCAAAGATGGAGTCTGTGTCCCCCTCCCTTTGAATTGTAAGTGGGACTTAGGGCTGTCTCTCGAACTTTTGTATGTGAGACAAACAGTGCTGAATGACCTTAATTGCAGCTATTATTCCTCGTGGGCGTTAGAACACAGGTGGAAGTGATGCTATGGAACCTCTGAAGCTAGTTACAAAAAGACAATTCAACTTTTACCTGTCTCACACACAAGACCTGGTTCCTGGATTTCAGTTGTCATGCTTATGAAAAGCCCAGATTCCATGGAGACCCATTCTGGATCTGAGTGTTCTGGACAGAAGTCCCTACTGAAGCTTGGCTAGCTACAGCCTCCACCACCCAACAAGCCAATGAGGGAACTGTCATGATGACTGCAGCTTTTGAATGCAACCACAGGAATGTCACCTACTCTGGTCCCAGAACTACAGGAGACAGTCCTGATAAGTGATGGTTATGTCCCCAGGGACAAAGCCTGAGCTAGGAATGTGGCTCATCTGCCAGAGTGCTTGCTTCACATACACGAATGAGTCCCTGGATTTGATCGTCAGAATTGCATAAAATCTAGTGTAGTGTCCCACATCTGTGAATTCAGTACTTAGGAGGTAGAGGCAGGAAGATGGGAACGCAAGGTCATCCTTGACGCTTCTCATGTTCAAGGCCAATTTGGGCTACAAGAGACCCCCACATCAAATCAAATGAAACATCCAAACAACAGCAACACAAAACAAAACAGATAAGAAAACAAAGAACAAAAGAAAGCCAGTTTGAGATTGGACATTACAAAGTACTATTCTATTTAATTTTTGTTTTTAATTTTCTTAGCTTTTCTGATGCTAGACTTTTAGGGAGGAGATAGGCAAGTTCTCTATTACCATGCTAGAGCCCCAGTCCTGGACAGGAGGAATTAAACAGTGGTGTTCTATGGCAAGATCTATAAAGCAAGCTCACTTTGCCTCCCTCCTTACCAGTCTCTAAAATCACAGAAGTAAATTTCTCATGATGTATTTGATGGCTGTTTTCACACTGGTTCCCATAGCCATGAACGGTCAGTTCTCTGTCAAATGCTGGGAGGGACTTAGGTAAAAAGTATGATCCAGGTGGCGATTTTGTGTTCAAAAAGAAACTGTGGATTTGACACTGGGCACTTAGCTGAGCAGTTTGTTCATGGTTGTCAGTCATAACTGAGTCAGTCAAATGCCTCATATCTCTATCCTTTTCTTGTCACCACCTGCATATTCTTCCCATTTGTGACTGACTACCCTGTGTTCCACTCCAACTGACCTCCCATGTCATATTCTCTTCACCAACTTCATTCAACCTTCCATGTATCAGTGGTTCTCAAACTTAAGGGTACATCAGAATTATCTAGAATATCATTTAAATTCCTGGACTTTGGCCTCGGAGATGAATTTCTAATTACACTCTCTGTCTCTATCTCCATACATGTGTGCTGCATGTGTATGTGTGTTGTATGTGTATGTATGTACATATGTGGCAAGAGAAAGGATTTCTTTGGCACATGGCTTTGGGTGTTTCACTCCATAACTGGGAGGTGTCTTTGCTTTGGGCTTGTGGTGAGGTTGTACATCAAGGCTGAAACATACAGTGGAACAAAGCTTCTTACCTTGTAGGCAAGATGCCAACAAGAAGAGGAAATCATTGGGAAGCCATCTTCCTCTTCAAGACCATACTGGCAATGGCTTAAAGCCTTTCCCTGAGGCCTTAACTCTCAACAGTTCTACCACCTGCCAGTGGTGTCTCTTTGAAGACTCAGCCTCCAACCAATGGGCTTCTGTGGAAAATTTAAGAATCAAATTATGCTATGGTATGGAAGCATACACTTATAGTCAGGGTGCTGAGGCAGGATTGTAAATTCAAGGACTTCTTGGGAGCACAGATCCACTTCAGGGCCAGCCTGGACAACTTGGGTAATATTAGAGCTACTCCTGGACTCTATCTGCAAAGTTTGCCTCTGTAGTGTGTGGTAGTTAGTGCAGACATTCATAGTTGACCAGAGTGCTGAGAATAACTGACTTTTGAGTCATCAGGCTGTAAATGGGATATGTCTATTACTCAAGGCTCAGGGAACACCAAGGAAGAAAAATCAAGAACGTAAAAGCTGGAGGAAAGTGGGTAGGGTTGTAGCATCTGTGGAGTCCCATCTGCTGTGGTTAGCCTCCAAAGTCCTGCACAGTATTGGGCCCATTAACAGCTCATCATGGAGTAGGGAAGGGTTCATGGCGCCACCCCTCCCAAACTCATAAGCAATTCATGTTTACTGGATGAGGAAGATGGATTTTCTTCTGTGGTGCAGCCAGTTCTAAGGCGATCATGGTCTTTTAAAGAACCCCTCACCTGTGTGCCTGTAAGTGACCCTTAATTAAATCATTGGTTCACACACAAACAAGACATAGAAATAGAAGGAGGGTTAGTTGGGGAGATGAAGGGAATCGGCAGAAGTGGGAGGCAGACACGAGAGGGCAATGGGGTAATATGATCAGAATACATTATATGCTTGTATGGAAAGCATCAGAATGAAACTCATTGTGTAATACAGGCTGACACAAGAAGAAAAGAAAGTAAAAAGAGGGCTGGAATGTATGATATAGTGTTTGCCTGGTATAAATGAGTACCACACACAGAGAAACCTAAACTACAGCACAGCCGTAAATGTTTATAAATGCCTTCCTAATTCCCCTCCTCTCCAGCTTCTCCTCCTCCCGTCCTAGTTTGGGTTTCCAGTAGCTCTGGCTTGGACCATTGCCATAGCTTCACTACTAGCTTGTGTTCCTGCTGTCTCCTTCGTTTACACAGTTATCAGATTTTTTTGACTTGGAGGTCAGATATCTTAATCTTCTTACCCCCCCCCCTCAAGAAACACCAGAAGCATCCTACCATATGATCTCTTTGCTGTCTGGGTGGACATTGACTCCTGGCATGCCTTTACTCTTGGCAGCTGGTTTCTTGAAAGCCAAAACTACTTTATTTGAACCACAGAATGGTGACAGCCTTAAGTGTCTGAGACTGACAGATTCAGGGACTGACACATGGAGATGCTGCACCCTCCTCTACCTCCCTTCCTCTAACCTGGATATCTCTGAGATGAGACTTACGGAGACTCTAGAGTTTTCCTGTAGGATCAGGCAAAATACACCCCCAGAGAGTTCTTGCTTAGTAAGGTCCATTAGTTTGAGTTTGGCCCTTCTCTATATCTTTGCTGTTTTTTCCTGGTGATCCTTCCTAAAATAAAAACCTTTTCCCCAAGAACCCTTGTTTGCCGCTGTGGACCTTGACCTAAGAAAAGTACTTACAGGATGACAAGAGAAATCCTTAACTTGGAAGCCAAGGCCGTTTTGAATTGGTCTGAGAGATGTTTGTGGACGTCTCTTTGCTGAGTCTTACCTGACACTACAGCCACACCAAGAGCTTGAGCTTCAAGAAAATGGCACACAGTCTCAGCCTCTTGTAGGTCAAAGGGGGGTGGTGACAGGGCAGGTGATACTCATTTGGGGAATGGCAATCCAATCCATCCTTTGAAGTTCAGCAAACACCTAAAACTATTTGAAGTTCCCTCTTATGGTGCTGTCCCCCCACCACCCGTGTGCCTTTTGTCATTGCATTTTATACCTTTTCCTGGTACTGTATTTCCTGTTTCATGAATGCAAGTCTGTTTCCCACATTCCAATGTGAAGTCATGCAAGTATGACCGCATCTCATTAGTGCCTGTGTTCTTGATGCCATGCAGAAGCTGTTAGAAGGTCCTGGTCATGCAAGGAACTGTATTGCCTCAGAAAAATGGGCTGAAATCTTAACTCCAAGTGCCCCAGAATGTGACTTCACTTAGATATAGCATCATTGCAAATGCTATCACATGAAAAAGAGGGCATTAGGCATATACCTAATGCAATATGTCTGTTGTCCTTATAAAAATGAGAAATTTGAGCCCCCAAAGACCACATACCATAGGAATCTACGTGTGGATACGAAGGCAGAGATTGGGATGATGTATCTTTGAGCCAAAAGATCAGCAGAGATGGCTACAAAGCTGCCACAGACTAGGAGAGAGGCAGTGAAGAGATGCACCCCCTTGATGTCAGCTTTCTGTTCTCCAGAGCTGTAAGACAGCACACTGCTTTTGTGAGCCACAGACTGTATAATACTTGATTCCAGCAGCCCTAGGAAGAGAACACGGTGCCCAGTAAGTGTCTGCCTCACTGGGCACTTATATAGAAGGCACTGCTCTGGGCTTCATACAATATTAACCTCTTTAATTCTCATAGCATTGCTATGAGGCTGTGCCATGATCATTCTATATCACAGAGGAAATTGAGACACAGAGAGATTGAGTAACGTGTTCAGAGCTTGAGAACCTCACCGCTACATTGTGCTGAATTAAACTGAGGTTCTCAGGATGGGCAACCAAGGCAGAACTGGACATAGAGAGAGCAAAGTTGCTGAGCTGCATGGCTGGGGAGGAGTAGAAACAGAACTCACCCCCTTTTGCCTCATTCTTCATCATCCAGTACCCTCTCTCCAAACCAGAAGAGATGAGCCTTGAAAACGTCTCATGATAAATACTCACATTTGAGAGTCATTGCCACTAGCCTGGGTACCAGCCAGTAAAAATGGGGCGGATAGTTGTTGTCAGGGAGACCTGGCTCCTGGGGGAGGATGCTCTGGCGCTGGTTATGGGCTAACAGTGGTCGTGTAAATTCTTATTCTCCGGGAGTGTACTTTCATGACTGATGGTCACAGGTAGAATTGCTTGGGCTTTAGATTTGTGGACCTGATGCCCATAAACCACATTTTCATATAGAATACATGTCTGAGGAGAAGCGGGCATGTTTTAATCTCATGAGTTACGGCACTGCCTTCCTCTAAAACCTCTGAGGCCACCTCCAATGAGGGAAGAGGATGCTGGGTTAAGGGAAGCCCCCAGCACTCTCCAGCCTCCCTGCATCACCCCTCCAGATGAGCTTTTATTTACTCTCTAGGAAGGGAGGAGTTCTAATCCATTGTTAAGGGCCCTTGCTGCCTCAGAGTGGTAAGAAGAGAAGGCATGTGCAAATGCATTTTTGCCTCTTCACTCACAATGCCCAAGAGCTGTTGACAGCTCAGTGGCTCAGCAATGGGTTCAGCTGCAAAGGATGGTGGTGGTGGTGGTGGTGATGGTGGTGGTGGTGGTGGTGGTGGTGGTGGTGTGTGTGTGTGTGTGTGTGTGTGAGAGAGAGAGAGAGAGAGAGAGAGAGAGAGACAGACAGACAGACAGACAGACAGACAGACAGAGACACAGAGACAGACAGAGACACAGAGACAGACAGAGAGCGAGAGAGAGAGAGAGAGAGAGAGAGAGAGAGAGAGAGATAGATCTGGGCTTCTTCACAGTCAAGTGTACTCTACACACTGGCTCTTCTTTTTAATACTGGGCTACTTTGGGGTTGGTCAAGTGGGAGGAAAGAACATGTGCTTGATAGAAAACTTCTAGGGCTTGCCTTAGATGGATGGAACCTGCTGGCCAACAGAACATGCCGGTCACAAACAGTTTGAGGAGTGGGCACTATGGAGTCTATGATGGATGAATTGAAACAGATGCTAGATAGATGGTGGGCTGAGAACTGGGTGGGAACCAGAGAGCACCTGGGATAGATACACACAATCTGGGGCTCTAAGGTTCTTGGAGGAAGACTTAAAGACAGAGTATAAGGGAGGAGGGCAGATGCCAGGCCTAAAACCTAGGTAGTAGTCCATTAAATGTGACAAGGAGTCACTGGAATCCTAGGTTCAGCTTTCTCTGTACTGGGAGCAGGAAAAGGCCACTGGATACAGGCAAAAAGACCCTCAGAGTTTGCACCCCTGAGACCAATTTTTGCTGTTATTATTAGGAGGACTTGGGTGGTAGTAATAACTGAGCCTGTCATAGTGGCTTGCAAGGCACAGGCTCCTGGGTCATTGCATTATACATCTTCTCTGTCCGCCTCCCCTCCCTACGAGTGTCATAGTATTGAATACCGTTTCTGCAGTGCCCTAGACAGCAATGTCTATCTTATCCTCAGCCCTGCTCCTGCTTGTTCTACCCACACCCTTCTGAATCTCTCATCTGGCAGCTCCATCCATCTGCCTCTCATGTCCAAAACCTGACATTCAGCCTCCTCCACCTCTCTCTCTCTCTCTCTCTCTCTCTCTCTCTCTCTCTCTCTCTCTCATCCATCCTGGCTGCAAACTCTGCTGGCAATACCTTCAAAAAGTACACACTTTCTGAATTTGGTCACTTTCCACCCATCCTGTTGTTGTGGTCCTAGTTCTGTCCCACCTGCTCAAGCCTAGTGTTTGGAGACAGGACTTCACTCTGAAACTCAGACTGACCCAGGACCCATAGTCCTGCCTTAGCTACCAGCGTATTGGGATTGCCTGTGTGCATCACCATGGGCTGGGCTTTAGACTTTCCTTCTTTCCTTCTTTCCTTCTTTCCTTCTTTCCTTCTTTCCTTCTTTCCTTCTTTCCTTCTTTCCTTCCTTCCTTCCTTCCTTCCTTCCTTCCTTCCTTCCTTCCTTCCTCCCTCCCTCCCTCCCTCCCTCCCTCCCTTCCTTCCTTCCTGACAGTAGGGAGTAAATTCAGGGACTCAGGCAGGTCAGGCAAATGATCTATCACTGAACTATATTCCAAGCCCCGCCCCTTTCACTTTGACTTGAGACAGTCTCCTGGACTTACTACACTGTCCAAGCTGACAGTGAACTTACTCTGTATTCTAGAAAGACTGTGAACTTGCAGTCCTCTTGTCCCAGCCTGCCAAGTAGATGGTATGATAGGCCTGCTTGCCAGACCTAGGGAGCAGACCCCTTGTTCTTAAGCTGGCAACTAAGATTCTCTTTTATACCATGAACCATTGAGCCCTTTGATGCCTTTCAATGGCCCTTACTCATCCCAATGACAGCTAAGCCATCCCCGTGGTCCACCCAAACACCCCCACCCTGCCCCCATAAAAATCTTTTCCATAACCCACTTGGATACCAGTTACCAAAGCTTCCCTGTGCTTTTCACAGTAGGCCAGGCCTTTGCCTCTAGACAAGGCCAGACATACACTCAGCTAGGAGCCCCTGCCGCACTCTCTCTCTCCTCTCCCTTTCAGGTATACTTTAAAGTCATCTTCATGTGATACTTTCTCTGACCTATTAAAAACTGCTCCTGTCACACTCCCCAACCTTCCCCCAGTGGCTTGGGCTGTTGTTGTCTATAGTATCTTACGAACTTTTATATTTCCCTGCCCACTTAAACTACAAGTTCCATGAAGACAAGAAATTAGAATGTTGACTCAATACAGAATCTTTGTCTCTAGAAGAGGGCCTGGAACAAAGTGAATACAGCAAAGTTATTTTTTGTCCTTAGATATGCTATTCTATGTGCTTACTAACCAGTACATTTTCTCCCTCCCCATTCCTTCATTTCTTAATTAAAAAATGGTGACCGTGTCTTCTATTTCTGTAAAGCCTAGTAGATTTAAACACCCTTTCTCCCCCACACTCTCATCTGATTTGGCAGCAGGCCACAGATGCCCAGTGAGCAAGTCTTTCCCATCCTATAAGTACGGGGTCAACCTGAGGTAAATGAAAATGAAGCAGGTGCTCTGGATGAGCCACAGTGGACTCTTTGGGCTCAGATGCTCAACTGCTTTACCTGCAGCTGTGGTCCATGCTTTCCAGTCCAAGTGCTGCTGCTAGCTTTTCATGCCTAACAGTGCCTGGGCATGCTCAGTGAAGCACTTGGAAGTGTAGAAGAGTTCATGGCTTTGGGACAACCTGGAGTCATAAAAAAATGCTCAAGTGATAGATAACCCCCTGAAATTCACTTCTTTGCCTTTTTTTTTACATTTATTTATTGTCTTGTGGGGGTGGGGTATGGGGAGGGTATGCATGTGCGTGGGTATGTACGTGTTATAGCATGTGGGTAGAGATCAGGAAACAACCTACAGAAGTCCATTCTCTCCCTCTCTCATGTGGATTCTGAGGACCTGACTCATACTTGGTGAACCATCTTGACAGCCTCCACCTGAGATTCTTTGTGGTTCTCACCCTAATGCCATGAGATTTGGAGTTGGACCATTTGATGGTGATTAATTGATGTTGTAAGACTGGACCACTATCAAAAGAAGAACCTAAGCCCAATTCCAAGGTATGTTCCATATGACTTTTAGGTGGCTCCCTTCAGGGATCAAGCCCCAGGTGCCCATAGATACAGTCTCCTCTGTCCTGTGTCTGTGGATGGCTTTTCTTCCTTTTATGAACCCCCCTTCTCTGATTTGTGGTTGTGCCTCTCTTTGAGGGAACCTCCCAGTCAAAGCCCTGCCAACAGTCCTTTTTCAAGTTGTTTTCCAGGAACTCCCTAAACTGGAAAAGCAGAACTCCAAGCTTTTCTGATACTAGAGAGACCCTTCAGTGACCCTGAACAGGGTTTGTCAAATTTTATAAACACATAAAAGATGCCTGTTGACATTTGAATTTTAGATAAAGACATGTTTTAGTATACATTCTATGCAATATTGGGGGGGGGTGCTGATACTAAAAAGATTCATTGTTTATCTGAAGTTCACATTTTTTTCTGGCAACCTGAACCAGACCTGTAAACAAGGGTGCACTAATTAGGGGACTGGAAGTGATTACAGAGGCCTGGATTCTGAGACATTTAACATAGCTCAATCTTGGATTGGTTTGCTCCGTTCCCATCCCTGCTGTTTGAGCACATTATATAGACAGTGTTCTAGGTGAGGGGGAGAAGCATTACCTAAGAAGGCTAAGGGGAGTGAGAATGATTTTGGGGTGGGTCCTCTGAGTGGAAAGCTTACTGGCCATAGAAGCAGCAGCAGCAGCAGTATTAGTGACAGCAATGACATGGTTGGTGGAAGCCTTTGGCCTGGGGACTGCATGTCATCACAGAATCAGTAGCTGAAAATGGAAGAGTTTAGTCACACTCCTTTCTTCAGCTGCCGTCTGTATGACAGGGGTGACATTATGCTTTGCAGGCGGCTCAATGAACCTCTTTCTGGTCACTTCCCTAGACAACGTCCAGGGTGTTTTGCTGGCTGATGCAGATTCAGGACTGTGTAAGTACTACTTCTGTGCCCTCTCTTGCTCTGAGAAAATCATATATATTAGTGTATTAAATACACTAAGAACTCTATCAGGTAGCTAGAAATCCATTTTCCAGATTAGGAAATTGAGGCACACGGTCACTTGCCTCAGAAGTGAACGATCTAGCATCCAGACACAAGTAATATGACCTCGGTTCCTGTAACACACTTCTCAGGACAGTTCTCCCCTGGGACTCAGACACTGGTTCCCAGGACAAGACATAAACAATCCCTGAGCCATGAAATAGTGATTTGAAAGGGCACAGCACAAGGTTACACTGCAGCTGGCGTCTGCAGGTAATTCATTCTTGCTATTGTCATTTGGGCCCTCATCGTCCCCTATGCCCTAAATGAAGCCAGCCTGAAGGAATGTTGTGGAGGGGCCAGGGGAGTCTTGCTTCTCCAGAGGGCATCTCTCTCCCAGTTGTACTACAGACTCTTGAACACTTCCCTCTTTTCACTGTGAACTCTAACTAGCCGGCCTGGAGTTTCTCACACAGCCTGAAAGCTCTGCCTGGCACCACATGAAATAAGCCCGTGGAAGAGGCAAGAAGGTAATGGTGGGGCTAGGAAGCTACAGGCAGGCGCAAATCTAACAGCGCTACAAGCCAAGGCCAGAGAAGATATTCAGTGTCTTATGAGAGCTGACAGCAGGGCTGAGGTGGTTGCGCTTGCTTTTGAACAGTGTCTGGGTGCTTTTCCAAGAGAGTTGACTTGAAGTGTCAGGCAGAGCAGAGAAAGTACCGTTTTTTCATTGTTGTTTCCTGTTAAAAGTATCCCGAGTGGTGTTCTGACTTGCCTGGAGCGCGCTTCCACTTGCATCTGGCCTCCACTTTTTCTCGCTTCAAGCCCTAGAGCATTGCTAACTCGGGGGAGGCATTAGGAAAAGGACAGGTTGGGGTCCTCTGCCTCTAATACTACTGCAATTGTGCTTCGTCCCTTTAGCATGTTCAGGCTGCTTCCCAATTGCCAGGGTGTGCATTTCTTTGATGATTTTCTAGAAAGCCTGTCCATGGAGAGGAGAGAAGTATATATTCAATCAATACCTAGTACAGGCTGGAATGGAGAAGACCCAGCTCTGTGTGGAGGAGAACTTGGAGTGTGCATTCTGTGCTGGTGACAGTCAAAGCAAGATCCCCACACATGCTGTATGCTACGGCATATTGATTGCTTGTACATTTCAAGACTGGTACCCAGGGGAATGTCTACGTATACAAACATTCCTAGCAATATTACATGATGGTGTCATTATAGATTTATATGTGTGAAAGGACCCATTTGTGGTGGATTGATGATACCACTGGCCAACTGGGTCCTTCACCCTGAGACATTGTGAAGCACTTTTGCTGGGAATATGTTCTTGTTGCCAACACCAACAACTGACTTGATGACAAGCCCTATATTGGCTGCCTTCTTGTCCTGGTCTCACTTTTCCACTCCACTACTGGTGTTTTGTTTTGTTCTGTTTTGCATGTCCCAAAGAAACATGAATGTATTCATTTCTTTGTTTCTGGTTGGCTGTTAGGGCAATTCAGACTCAGACTCCCTCCCTTTCAATAAAGCTGTCCACGATGCCATCTGCTGCCTGGGGCATGTCACTGGTGGCTCTTTTATTTTGCCAGCAGGAATTAAGTAGCCCGTTAAAGATGATAGAGTCATCTGCCCCTTCTGTGTGCATTTTTGCTGTTCCCATGGTCTAAGGTCAGGAAGCCATTGCCCTCCACTCCCTTTGCTTCACTGGAGTCATACAGACTCGCTTTTGGGCAGCGGGAAGCTAAGACTTGCCAATATTCTAGCTGATATTGAGCACTCCCTATACTGTGCTTCCAAGAAAGTCTCTTACAGGGACGTCAAAGCTACAAGTAATGGTCCAAAGCATTCATTTACAGGGCAATCAAGGCAGCCAGACAAATCTGTTCTTTTTCTGACACCACTTTTACATGCACATGTAATGCTTTTGTTTAGATTTAAAACACATGGGTGCGCTGTTTTATGCCTGGAATCATTTCTCTGTGGTTCCCAGCCTCCCTGCCACCATTGGTAGACCTTGCTCTGTAGGGGCCTCGCTTGCTTGATCTTTCCAGTGTGGGCATCTTTATTTTCTGCAGTCTGCTGTATGCCTGCTCAGTCTGAAGAAGGCCCCATCCCCTCTACATCTTTTCTCTCTCTTTTCCCCCCTTTCACTCCTTCTTTCACTTGAGTCAGTACATCTTGAAATCCAATACGTTTTTCTCCAAAATTGTGACCAATTTATCTTTAGGGATGCTTCTGTGACAGACTAGATGTCCCAGTTGGTGGTTAGACTTCCTCTGGGTCTGGTGCCTGCCCTACTTAAGGGAGATCAGGTAGGGGAATAAACGGTTCTTCAAGTCTGCTCTTCACCAATTTGTAACTAATAGGATATTGCCTGGGCCCAGGCTGAACTCACAGTCAGTTGCATACCTATGTAACTAGAGGCCTGTGAAAGCCTGAGACACTATTTCAATAGTTGGCATTAGGAAGATGTTTGCTCCTGTGACAAATATGTGAGAGAAATAATGAGGGTAGTTAAATGAGGGGGATATTTTATTTTGGCTCACAATTTTAGAGATTTTGTTCTGAGGTTGGCTGTTGCCATTACCTTGGGCGTGAGCTAGGTAAGGAAATCACAGTGAGTGGAGCATGGAGCTGAGGCTGTTTACTATGCGCTGGGCAGGGAAGACAGAGAGATGGGTGGTGGAGAAGAGGAGGGGAATATGAAAGCAGGGATAAGCTGTCCTTCAAGGAGGAGGCATGGTGGCTCATGCCTTTCATCTCAATATTCAGGAGGCAGAGGCAGAAAGATCTCTAAGAGGCCAACCTAGTCTATACACTGAGCTCAAGGGATCCAGGGCTGCATGGTAAGACCTTGTCTCAACAACAACAACAACAACAACAACAACAACAACAACAACAACCAAAAACAAATCAAACAAATGAAAACCAACAGACATGAATATTGTTTAGGGCGTGCTTCAAGTGACCTACTTCCTGTAGCTAAGCCCCATCACATAAAGCTTCCAGCACCTCCCAAAACAATGTCATCAAATGGCGATGAAGCCTTTTTGGGAGGGCATCTCCTCTCCAAAGCATGCCAAAGTCTACCTCTTCTTATGCCATTGTGAGGAGAGGACACTCAAGCTTCTTGGTCTTTCTCCTGTAGAGGTGTCTGTCTGGTAGTTCTGGAGTCTTCCTGAGCCAGAAGTAAGACACATAATTGATGAGTCTACCTCCCAATCCCCAGTTGTAAGTCTCCCTAGATGTTGAGTGTACAGACAAAAACAAATCAAACTTCCTACACCAGAGACTGACTGACTGTGTTCTGTCTGAATTCCCGAATCACAGAATCTTGGAACATAAAAAAACAATGATTGTATTAAATTCCTAAATATTGGGGATAATTTGTTAGGCAGCAGTATTGCTTGTTACAGAATCCAGAAGCAAGGTTGCATTAAGTGTCTAGGAGACATTGGGACCTGTTTTTTGTTCTTCTCTACTCCTATTCAATAGCATCCTAGAAATAGCTGTTTGACTACAGGCAGATTACTCAGTCCCACCACTTTTGGTTACAGTGTATATCAGGGCTGTGTATGGGTACTGAGAACACAGGCTGTAGGCTTGGAAAATGGGATCTAACCCTTCAGATTCCTAGAAAACATGCACATGAATTAGGTACTAGGCCCTGAATTCAAGGAGTCTTTTGGCTGTACCCTTGATCTGCTCCTACTCTGAGGCCAAGCTTTACTGGAAACTTGAAGGCCATTTATTAATTTGAGATTCTAAATTAGAAAGAGACCAGATAGAAAATACTTTATATCTGATCAAAGTGAGTCCTGGCTTCTTTACAATTTGTCTGAATTCTTCTTGAAAATGAAGTAGCTTTGTTCTTTGTCTCTTCTTCATTCTCCTGTACTTAACTCCACTGCTATTTGTTGTTTAAATTGTTAATGACTAGGGTGGTAGAGATTTCTGATAAAACAAAAATGGAACAACATGTTCAATTTTCTCCTATCAGATTAGTATGTATCAAATGGCAATATACAGTATGTATTAAGTGGCAATGTTTGACCATGTTCTCAAAGGTTTGAATATTACAGTGTTGGTCATCTGGATGGTAGTGATAAGAGGTGTGTAACATTTAGTGGGAGGTAGTTAGATGGTTGAAAATGTGGCGCCCTTGTATAGGGTTCGTATAGTTCTCTCACGATACTGGTTAGTTTTTATGAGAAAGGGTTTTTATGGAAAGAGGAAGCCTAGTCACTTGTGGTAGTTGATCTCGACTGTCAACATGACTGAATTGAGAATCACCCAGAAGACACATCTCTGGACATGCATATGAGGGTGTTTCCAGAGAAGAGTAAGTAAGGTAGGGTTATAGATGGCATCATTGTGTGGGATGGGGCTCCACACTAAACACAAAGGAGAAAGTGAGCTGAGAACCAGCATTTGCCTCTCTCTGCTTCTTGGCTGTGGATGCAATGTAGCCAGCTTCTCTTGCTCCTGTCACCATTGCTAGGGCAGCTCTTATTGTCACACCTTATTTTTCATGATAAACTGTGTTTTAGTTACTTTTCTATTGCTATGAATAATACCATGACCAAGGTAATATATAAAGAGTTGTTGGGGCCTTGTATACAATTTCATAAGCTTAGAGACCATGACTATCATGGCAGGTAATGTCAGCAGGCAGGCAGGATGTCAGCAAGAAGGCAGGCATGGCACTAGTGCAGCAGTTAGTCTTTACATCCTGTTCGACAAGTATGAGACAGAGACAGGTAAATAGAACAGGAATGCTCTGGGCTTTTGAAACCTTAAAATCCATCCTCAGCGTCAGACCTCCTTGAGCAAGGCCACACCTCTTAATCCTTCCCAGATAGTTCCACAAACTAGAGTCCAAACATCCAAACATATGAGCCTATGGGGGACATTCTCAATCAAAGCACCATTGACAGTGTCTCCTCAAACAACAATGAAAAAATGAGAAGAGTAACTAACGCAGAACTCAGCACCATGTGGTCCCCTGAGCCACTGTGTGCTCCCTGCTGCATGTGCTCCTATCATGTAGACACCATTTACATGGAGGCCCTCAGCAGAGATGAGTCTGCCAAGAGTGGGCCTGGAACCTCCAAAACTGTGAGCTAAATAATTCTATTTATGAAGTGCCCAGTATCAGTTCTTCAAAAAAAATTGTTTATTTATTGTGTGTATGCACGTGCACATGTGCTGTGGCATGTGTTGGGAGGTCAGAGGAGCACTTTCCAGAGTCCGTTTGCTCCTTTCATCTTGTTGAGTTTGGGTCTTTCTATGCTGTGTACTCTAGGCTAGCTGCCCCTCCTGCTTCTGGGAGATGCACCTTGTCTGCACCTTGTCCCACCTCGCAGGGGTGCTTGAGTTATAGATCCATCTCACCACATCACTTTGTTTGTTTGTTTGTTGGGAGATGGAAGCCACACGTTTATAGCTTCTGAAGCTTGTGTCTTTTCCTGCCAAGTCATTTTCCTGGCCCAGCCTCAAGTCTTTCGTCATAATCACACAAAATGAACTAATATCATTGCCTGTCTATTTCAGCACCATTTTGAGTATTTCTTAATACTCCACCCCCAGAAGTCAGATAAGTCCTCAGGGTAATTTGGAGGATCTTGCATCTTATGGACTTCAGTATGCCATAAAATTAATATTTTCAAAATTAAAATACTACCTTGTACCCAGCTCTGGAAGCATCCACTGTTTCTACTTGGCTCCAGATTCTAGTCCTGGAATGGATCTCCCTGGCAGCAAATGGATAGCCCTTTAATAGGGAGCCTGCTTACAGGTCCCAGTCAATGACCAATGACAGTTAAGGTTAAGTAATAAGAGGAAAAGGTCTTGTCCCCTCTGAGCTTGGAGAAACTTACACTCCTTTGGCTTTTTCCATAAACACTACCGTTGACATGTCTGGACTGTTTAGTGGTAAGGTCCTGGGCAGGAGCTTTCTGATTCTCAAATAGAACCCTGGTTCAGAAGGCCAGGTCAGAGACTTGGCCCAAGGGGGCTCTGCTGGCACAAACTGTCCCGAGTCTTCCTTATTTCTAACTTTCCCAGGATTTTTTTTTTTTTTTTGTCCTTTACCGGTTCTTCTACCCCCAACCCCCATCTTTACTCCAGGTCCCTCTAGCTATGCAGGAAAAGGAGCCAATAAACAAACTCACACTCAGGTGTTGAGGAATGATAACAGCTAATCCCTTCCAAGGGCAGTTGCTCCGTGGGAGGGGTGTTTCTGGTTTTACTCAAAAGAAAGACTATCTCTTGGAAGAAGGCTACACTTTGGACCCAGAACAGGAGTCATTTGCAGGCAGAGACTCCCAGGGACTCTTCACATCAGTGGCCTCTTCAGTGTGCTTTTCACCAGGCTTCCATTCGTTCCTATTCCTGGAAGCTCCGTGAGGGGACAGAGGGTTTTGTTGGTGGGTGTATTCTCAGAGGGTAACAAGAAGAAGGCCACACATAGGTATCTGCTGAATGAATCTCCTCCTCAAGATCCTGACTCCAGTCTCTAGCTAGCCCTCTTTAGCACCCCCCTTCTCCTGGCTTGCCAGGATTGAGCTGAAAAGTGATTTTTCATACACCTCGCCCTCATTATAACATCATCCCTCAGAGCGCAGCTCTCTGACCACCCTGAAGACCTGTATTTAATGTGATGAAAGGTGATTTAATGGAGTTGAGGAGAGCAAAGCAGAAAGCGGATAACATTTCAGAAAAGTAGAGCTGGCTGTCCCTCAGAGGGGAAGGACCAAAGAAGGAAAGAAAAATGGCAGTGAAGTGGGGAAGTCTCCCTGAGAAGAGCCTGGAGCAGGAAGAGGGTAGGAAGGCCAAAAGGAGAGCCCGATAAGCAGAAGGACCTCTCTACTTTCCTGCCTGCCTGCCTGCCTGTCTGCTTCCCTGCCGCAGATAACTAACTTACCATTTATTTACTTTGGAGCTGATTATGTACCGGGTTGAGGCAGGCGGGGAGATTTTATTGACATTTGGTCTCCCTTCACACATTTTTGCGACAGCCAGACATCAGGGACTGAGCTGCAGGATATTAAAGGATTTGGAAAAGTTATCAAGGAGTGGGACGTATTTATCAAAGCCACAGTGATATTAGAAAGCTGGGCTGCTGCTACACCTGGGCCTGTTACTTGATTAAAAAAATAATAATGATTCATCCTCTGGCTGGCTTTTGCACCTGGGTAGATGCTGTGTCGTGTGTAGGACCACCCTTGGCCAGGGATTTGCACATAAAGAACCTCTTTGGGTCTAGCAGACAATTGAGGGTGACAGATCACACCTATGGCTGGTATGAGTGCTTACACTCAAGCCTGCAGATGTATGGGGGAGTTGTGAGTCAAGACATGGTGTGTCACAGCCTCCTGGTCCATCTCAGTTGACATGATAATCTTCAAATACTTCTGTCAACATTAAGCTATTTTTCAACTAAGTATTATGTTATTATTAAGAAAGAGGGAGAGAGAGAGTTAAAGCGATAGAGGCAGAGACAGACAGAGACAGCATGTGACAGCATGTAGGTGACAGAGGACAGTGTTTTGGGGTCAGTTGTCTCTGTCCATCTTTATATAGGTTCTAAGGATCAAACTCCTTTACCTATGAAGCCATCTCAAGGCCTCAGGCTTCCTTTACCTATAAAGCCATCTCGCAAGCCCTGTGCTATTTATTTATTTATTTTAAATATACCATCTTCATATGTAGCTTAGGTTGGCCTCCTGCTGTCCTCCTGTCTGTCTCCCAAGTTCTGGGATTACAAATATACCATGGCACCCAGATCCGGAGCACTTGTCACTTCTGAAAGAGGACTGTGGCTGGTTGAGTGAGTGAGGGCCTAGGCACAAGAGGCCTCATGAAGGAGGCATTTTTTTTTTTGTGAATACCAATTATGTAATACAGAACGTCTCCATCTTGTAACACCAGTGAGTACGAATATACCACAAGTCACCTCTAGCTTTCCCCCAAATTTTTCCACATGAATTATTCAGTGTATGACTGTTTCAATATGTCTGTCTTTAAAAAAAATTGCCCGATGAACTTAAAGCAGAAAGAGGAAGTGTCTGCATTGCAGAAACGATCCCCACCTGCATATTTATCTGAAAAGGAAAGTGGCGAATGCATTCACTCAGGTGAAAAGATCATCAATAGCAAGAACAGACCAATGGCCACAGGATCCATGAGGTTAATCTGGGCTTTGCCATCTGATTCCAATCCATCAGGCCTGGTTATAAATCACTTATATGTCTAGGTGATAAAAAGCAAATATAAATTTTCAAAAAATTTAACCTTGCATGGTATATAAAGAGAATACATAATATTCTTGGGCATAAATATGTCTCAGGACAAACTCATTGTGCAACTCAGAATGCATAATGGATGGTACCAAGATAGATTCTTTTTCCCCTAGCAAGCAAAAGCTAGGAATTCCACAATGGACTGTGCTTTCTACAACCTGGAGGTGGGGCCTCATCTCCGAGTCTCTATGCTCATCTAGTATGACAGAGTCTAGTTGAAGAAGAAATCTGGTAGAAGTTAGAAGATGAGTGATGTGGGAGTTCAGCAGGTATATGGGGGAAATTTGGTCAAATAGTCTGATTTGAGTGGCCTCTAATTTGTGTATGTGGGAAAAGAGAAGGCTGGTCCAGAAACTATTGATGTTTGAAGATGATTTTTTTTTTTTTGTCAACTTGCTAGGATTATCTAGGGAAACTTCAATTGAGAAAAATGTGCCCATCAAATTGACTTGTGGGCAAGCCTGTGGAGATATTTTTCTTGATGTATATATAATTGGTGCAGGAGAGCCCAGTTCACTGTGTGTGGCACCATCCTTGAACCATGGGTTCATGGGCTGGTTAAGAAAGTCCACCGGGCAAGCCTCGAGGAGCAAGCCAACAAGCAGCAAGCCTCCACAGCCTCTGCTTCAGTTCCTGCCTTGAGCTCCTGCCTTAAGTTCCCTTCATAACAGGCGGCAGCTGGAAGCCAAAATAAACCCTTTCCCCACACACATTGCTTCTGGTCACAGTATTTATCAGAGAAATAGATGGCAAGCTAAACAATTCTTTTTAAGACTCTTCTTTTGTAATCTTCAGGTATGACAACAGCCATGAGTCAGACCTAGAAGACATCAACCCTTGCTGCTCCAACCATCATCTGGGATGTGATAAGATCAGTGTTTCAGGGGAGCTTTTCAATGAGGGTGCGTGTTTGAGCTGATGATTTCATGAACACAGAAGAACTGAAGAAGGGGGAGGAGCTATGAGTTCCCTTGTTTGTCAGCTCTTTCACACATTGCTCTGAGACCCTCCTCTGCAAGAGACATCCTTTGCCCCCTGGAAGACACATCTTCACATACCCAGCCTGCACTTACTGGATCACAAACAGATAGAGGTGGGAGCTCAGTCGCCCAGGATGTGTGACTCAGTGTGAAGACTGGTGGGGTATGGAGCAGATATCCCTGAGTTCATTCACTTGAGACCACAACAGCTAGCATCTTTGGAGTGGTGGCTCCTTTAAGAGTCAGAGGAGACAAGTGCTGGATTGTGTCAACTCTAAGTCTATACCGTGGCTAGAAGGCTCTAGATAATGTTTCACTTCTTATGTCTCCTATCTGCAAATATGAGGAGTGGGGATGGTTAAGAATTTGGGTCCTGGGGTCTGACATTGCCAGGGGTTTAGGCCTCTGGTCCACTGGGCGAGGAATGTATGGGTTAGTGAAAGTAATTTTTGTTCCCACTTTCTGGCATGTGGCTGTGGTCACAGACTTTAATGACATAAAACAACAGCAAAATCATAAACAGAGCACAGAGCAAGTGATGCCCATGGTCCAGAGAACAGGGCATGAGGTACCCTCTGCGAATGTGGGAAAGAAATTGGCAGGCCTCGAATGGGGACTAGAAGCCAGCCTCTAGTGCTTTTCTTCCTCTGGACCGTTTCTTCCATCCTGCTCTGTGCTCATGCAAAGCAACATCAAAAGGAATCCTCTCATTAACCCTTTGTGTCGTCTTTGTTCCCGATTTAGAGCACCCACACTCAGATTATTTTTAGAGGCTGCGAGGAGTCAGAAGTCACCCCTGTTCACAGAGAACCCAGCTGCCATCTTCAAAGGTAGCCCTGGTTCCGCCCTTTGCAGGACATTCTGGGGCACAGACAGAAAACACAAAGGCTAGAGATCTTTACTGTCTTTCTGATGCTTACCTTCTCCCTCCCCCACCCACATGACCTGCGAAAGTTAAAATTCTCTCTCTCTCTCTCTCTCTCTCTCTCTCTCTCTCTCTCTCTCTCTCTCCCTCCCTCCCTCCCTCCCTCTCTCTTTCCCTCTCTCCCTCCCCAAAGTGGGGAGGGCCCAGCAGTCATCTCTTCCTACGTGAGTCTGTCTGTGAAACCTGTGCAGCCAGCCTACTCTCCCTCCCACCATCTACCATCTTTCCATATTCTTTCTAGCATCCAGAATTAGCAGCCTGAAAAACAGGCCAGGGTGAGGCCTGGAGCAGCCCTCTCAAACTGTGGGTGCCCTTCACCAGACAGTTCTAGTCAGATCCCAGGCCCTAGGACTGAGCACCCTCATTCACAGCATTCCCTCCTGTCTGTTTCTAGAAGATTCGACTTTAGTGCCGTAGAATGAAGAAGCCTAGGCTATCTGAGATCCATTTCTCCCCAGTCTACAGAGACAATGCCAAGGCCTGGAAAGTTGAAAGCTTTTTGTGAAGTCACCAAGCAGGTCAATCAATGTGTCATGTCGACCCTTACAAGGCTCCTTGCCATTCTCAAGGCCCCTCCGAGTTGCTATGGTTTTGAACCTTAAAAGTCCAAATGTCATATGTTGAAAGCTTAGTCCCCTAACAGACTTGGTACTTTAGAGAGGCAGGAAAAATTTTAGGAGGTGGGGCCTTGCAAGAGGAAGTTAGGTTCCTGAGGAGATGCCCTTGAAGAGAATAGCAGAACTCCCATCATCCTTCCTCTCTTTGCTCCTTGGCGAACAGGCCTTTTCTGTCATACAGTTCTGCCACGTGCTCACAGGCACAGAAGCATCAGGGCCAGTTCATAATGTACTGTGCCAGCATCATGTACTCTGGTGTGTGTATGGATGTGCATGTCTTCCACATAGATGGCCTCAGAAGGTGAAGATTAATTGGGGGGGGGGTGGTGGTGGTTATGCTGATGCAGTGTGCATTAACAGCAAAGGCAAGGGACCGGATCTTTTAGATCATGGTCTCTGAAGCTCTGAGCTAAAAAAGGGAGCAAGGGGGAGGGAAATTGGCTAGCCATGGAGCTCACACAAAGCCCTCTTAGACTAGGCTGATGTGTGTGGTCAGCTCCCACAAGCACTTATGCCCAGGAGCCTGTTGGGGGGGGGCTTCTCCCTTAGTTAATCCTGCCTGGAAATGTCCTCATGGATATACCTAGAGCCTTGCTTTCTTAACTTCCTAGATTCTTGCTCTCAATACCATCAATTCAGCAACAGAGAGTCCCCATCCCAGGACTCGTTTAACTGAGCTGTGCCACACAGCTATTGCCATTTTTAAGAGGTTGTTTGAATCTCTGTACTTCAAGTTTTCTCATCTGGAAAGTGGCAGCAATCATCCCTACTTCTAAGCATCCCGTGTGTGGGGGTAGGAGTTGTAAGGTGTTCACATGTAATGAGGTAGGATTGTAATAAATAGTGCAAGCTGTGTCCAGCTCAGGCAAGGGTCATAGGTAACATTGGCGTTTCCCCTTCTTCCCCATAATTTAAACATATTTTCTCCTATCTATCTATCTATCTATCTATCTATCTATCTATCTATCTATCTACCTGCCTACCTACTTACCTATTTTGTCAGGATCCCACTTTGTAGCATAAGCTGGCCCTTGGAGCTTGGAGCTGTGATTCTCCTCTTCAGCCTTCCAAGTACTGACACCACAGTCTTGAACCACCATGTTCAAACTAGGGATTTTCCATCATGTTATTCCAATACTTGCTATTGGTTTGGGGAAGGTCACTGAATCTGTGTTCATATTCATTATCAATCAATCAATCAATCAATCAATTTACCATTCATTCATTCATTCATTCATTCATGTAAGCAAGCAGGTAGATACTAAATATTTATAGACTATTGAAGGGTCAGGTACTATTTTAAATGCCAAGAAAAACTGGATTGAGCTAAAGGACTGAATTTGCATTTGCATGGAGTTTATAAATAGAGCCGCTGAATCATGAAACAACCAAGAAATGACTCTCAATAGAAAGGAGACAGTCTTTGCAGAGTCCAAACAAGAAGATTCTTAAGACATGTCAGTTTCAGTATATCTAAGAAGGTGCTAAAATTCATTCAGTTCTCCACACTATGATTATGTTTGCAACATATATTAATTAGGATGTTTTTGATGCTAAGTGACCGAAAACCAACTTAAGCTACTGTAGAATTTATGATTCATGTAACTAAAAATATTGAGCAGAAATGTGGGCTGCAGGTAAAGGCTGATCCAGGAGTATAAACCATGCTACTAAAGTACTGCTTTCTCTTCATTTTTCCTAATGATACAGCTTGCTTTTCACGATTGTTCCTGGTCCCCTCTACTGATAACAAAACACACCCTAGCACCAGATCTTAGGTATCTTCACACTGGGCTGTACAGAGGCATTTTCATAATGCCCTTTCTTTTTAATTATTATTTCTTTCAAAGAAAGAAATAAAGCCAACAAAGCTACACTTTCTAATTCTTCCCAAACAGTTCCTCCAACATGGGACCAAGTATTCAAACTCACGAACCTTTGGGGGCCATTCTCATTCAAAGAAAGAAATATTAATTAATTAATTAATTAATTAATTAATTTCCAAGCTGGCCTGGAACTCATTATGTAGATCAAATTGGCCTCGAACTCCCAGAGATCCACCTTCATCTACCCCCTGAGTGCTGTTGTTAAAAGCTTTGTCACTTCACCTGGCTTTTTAGAATAGTCTTATTATTATCTGTTAGGTATCAGTAATGATATCAATGAAAAACAAATGCCATGTTTTCCCTTTGTGCTGAATTTAGACTTTAAAAACTATATGACATGAAAGTATATGGAAGACTCTAGTAATGAGGTAATGAAGACTAATTCATGGGAGGGAGGGGGAAAGATAGGGTAATGGGGGTGAATAGGAGCAAATATATGTTAAGCATATGTGAAGATGTGGCCATTATTGTGCATGCTCATTGGAAATATGGGTAGACATCAAATAAGCACTGATATGGGCAGAAAAACCCATGAGGACACTATCCAGACATTTGGTTGGTGGTTTGATTAGGGTATCAGTGGTGCTGTATCTTCACCTTCATTCATATGTATTCTATTTCTCTGACTCCCCCATGAGCACGTTGAGACAAAGAAAAGTCATGGCTGTTGGAACTGATTGTTCTAGGTCTCCTGATATGGTCAATATGGAGATGAAATGCTAATACCCCACCAACATTCCATCGAGGAGGTTAGGGGGACGAATTTTCTATTGCTATGATAAGACATCATGACTATGGCAACTTACAGAAGAAAGTTCATTTAAGGCATAATTTCAGAGAGTCCATGACTACCGTGGTGAAGAGCATTGTAGCAGGTAGGCAGGCATGGTGCTGGAGCAGTAGCTGAAACCTTATATATTGAAACACCACCATGAGGCAGAGAGAAACTGGGAATGGTGTCTTTTGAAACCTCAAACTTCTCTCCAGTGTCACACCTCCTCCAACAAAGCCACACCTTCTAATTCTTCCCAAACAGTTCCTCCGACATGGGACCAAGTATTCAAACTCATGAACCTTTGGGGTCCATTCTCATTCAAACCACCACACACTCTCATCAGCATCCCCCCATGGAGGTAGGAGAGGATCGTAAGTCTCCACTTTGCCCTGTGGATGTATAGACACTTACCACTGGCTAAGGGGGCAGAGCTCACCAAGACCAACTCCTCCCTAAGCACCTACTGACAGTTAATGAATGCTGGAAGAGAGGGAGAAATTTTCTTCAGCGAGGTAGCCATTGATAATATGTCTATGCTCCTATAAATAACTCCTCACCCATGTTCTTGTAAGCAACATTAATCAAATTAATTGGGTCAAAAATTACATGAAAGTAGGAGGGGGACTAGTTATGGAAAGAAAGAAGATTAGCAGGGAGGGATGGGAACAAGAGAGAGAGAGAGAGAGACAATGCAGGATGAATATGTTCAAAATACATTATGGATGTGTATGAAATGTCATCATGAAATCCATTATTATGCATAATTAATATATACTGATAAACTTTTAAGAAAGGAAGGAACCCACAGAGACAATGCTGTCCCAGCGTTCTCCTCCTGGGTTATTATGCACCCCATCTCCCCACTCGAGAGCTGAGAGAGCTGCTCTTACTGAAAGGGGATTCCTGCTCATCTTCAGTGACAGAGACTCATTTCCATGGTGACACATTCACGGGAGAAAGTCACCTTTGAAAAGAGTAGGCAATGGGGATCAGGTGTCTCTGAGAATCTATCTCTAGGCCTCTTCAGGGGAGACCATGGTGTCAGGAGGTGATGGGACCTGATCCCATGGGTCCACGTGAATCTGGGGACCATGGAACCGTTTTTGGAACCTCAGGATGAGGGTATCCTTGGAGGACTGTGGAGTGAATGCTTTCAGTCCTTTGCTTATTCACGTTGTAGACTTTTCTGGCACAACCCACTGCATTGCTGCTCTGGCAGCCCTTGGCCAGGGTAATGGTATATTCCCATCTCAGCCTATACGGAAGCCTATTTGTAAATGGAAAGACAAATTAAGAATTGTTTGAATGACAAACTCAGTTCCTCAACTCTCACGAGTCACATTCCAAGTGTTCAGCAAGGCTAGGCACCAGCAGCCACTTTATTGGATGGGTAGTTCTGGGCATATCCATAGCGACAGAAAGTTCATGGCCAGGGGAATTTAGTCAGCCAGCAAACTTCTTATATGTAAGCATGCACCCGTATATAAAACCAGATGTACTGGTGCACATTTCTGATGCCAGACACTGGGAAGGTAGAGACAGAAGGATTTCTGGAGCTAGATGATCAACCAATGTAATCTACTTGATGAGCTCTAAGGCATAGTAAGAGATTACGTTTCAAAACAAGGTGATAGTTCCTGAAGAACAGGACTCAAGGTTGACCTCTGGCCTCCACATAAGCAAGCACATTTGCATCCAGACACTTGCATATACATACATGTGCACTCCTCACACAGATGAAAACTCCATGAGAAAGAACTGAGTTGGAAGATCGGTTGCAATTTAGCGTAGCTAAAAGTCATGGTGCTTGCAGCAGGGTGTCCTCCATCCCAGCTTTGAAGAGCATGGCCTGGGGCAGGGCTCTCTGGGACTTCTGATGCCCGAGTCTCCTTTTCTCCCTATCATCATGGAACAACTTAGCTATGTGGCTCAAGTATGGGTAGTGTTCTCCAGGTGTAAAAGCTTTGTTCCTGGAGCAGTAGTATTATATAAAAGTAGTATATAGTAGTAGTATATAAAAGTAGACCTTTTATGAGATAGAGCCTACTGGGAGGCCCTTAAGATAGTGGATTGTGCACTCAAAAGGTATCATTAAACCCAAACCCCTTTGTTTCTCCTTTTTTCCTGAATTCACTCTAACACACACTCCTGCCATGATGTGCCACCCCTCTCAGAGGCCCAAACCTATAGCACTGTATAGTCCAACCTTGAACTTGAATCTCTAGAACCACGAACCCAGACCAACTTTCATTCATTTCATAAGAAGCCCATGTCATGAGTTATTACAATAACACAGAGCTGGCTACACTGGTAAGGTCATATTGTATACTCTGGAATATACTGTCACATGTCTTACAGTCTGTCCCATATGACAGACTTTTTTTGATGGCAATGACTGCATCATAGTTAACTGGGTGTCCTCAAACCTAGCAGGTTATGGATGCTCATTAAGTGCCTACAGCACTCTAGGCTTCAGAGTTTACTCTCCTTCTAATGCTGTAGGACAGTGTCTTTGCCCAGGTGACTTGACATCGAGGAGCTACAGCTGTACCATGGTTAGAAGTGGGGTTCCTGCACCTGCCAAGACTGTAGTGACCTGTAATTCAGACTGTGCAGGCAACACACTGGAACTTCTTCCATGTGATGATGTGATAAAATGTAGACAGAGCCTGAGCACAAGTATGTTTCCATCACTCAAAAGCTGTGTGACCCCCAACTAATAAACCTTACAGCTCCGGGCTTCACTCCCATCTGTCCTGAGGAAATGCGGGTAGTTAATGTGCCCGTGGTCCTGGGTGCAGGGCTGTCATGGGGTCTCTTGAAGCTGAGGCTGGTGATCTTAAGGCATCCCTGGACAGGGTTTTGGACTTGGAACTGTATGAGGCAGCCTGCTTCTGCAAGTCCCTGTGTGCAACGCACCTGGTAATAGTGGCACGCATAATTCATCCCTCCTCCCAGCTAATGGCTGGTGACATTTTGAAAACGGCTGCCTGGCTGTGGTTCGGCCAGCAGCAGAGGGATTTTAAAAAGCCAGGTAGACACCTGGATCCAAGGCAATACAAGAAAGAATGGCACGCAGCCCCTGAAAGGAGCAGAAAGTCACAGAATGGAGATGGGAGTGCTTAGTGCTCCCCTGAGGTGGTTGGAGGGGCTCAAGTGTCCTGGCTGTTGGGCCATGCTGAAGTGACGTGCCAATTCGTCATGGATGGAGGTGTTTCACAGGAACTTGGACTTTAGGATTCCACAGGCCTGGAATCAATATTCTATGCGCGTGTTAGAATTCAGTTTGTGTGGAGAGGGAGGACACAGCTCTCAGAAGTCTTGGGTGAAATACACCACATATCTCAGGGATTAAGGGGATTTCCGTGCTTATAAATCGTACCCAGTGATGGCTGGATCTCGAGCATGGAGGGGGGTGAGGAAGGCTGGGGGAAAGGCAGAGACGCTGAATCCCTGCCTCCAGCTCCTTTATCTCAGTCTTTCCCTCAGGCCAGCAGGCCACACTGAATACAGGACCCGTGTGGCGTCTCTGATGGATGCAATATGGAAAGCTGGCCAGGACTACTTGAGCTGGCTGAGACAACCCTTGACAGAGAGGACTGGGCCAGAACCACAAACAGCTGGGGCTTTTCCTGACACCGCCATTAGCTACTGCACCGTTTAAAGGCTATGTATGCTGCAAAGGCTGTCCTCCCGATGGCTTGCTACTTGACTTTGTTTGTTTGTTTGTCTCATGGAACATTTGACAGAATGACTTGCAATGTACCAGGTTCTTCTGGGCTGAAACCCTCTCACCCTCCCCTATCTAGGCCACAACATCTTCCTCCAGCTCCTTGCTATACATTTCACTCCACTCACTACTTTTCTTTTTTTTTCTTTTTTTTTCTTTTTTATTTTTTTTAATTAGGTATTTTCCTCGTTTACATTTTCAATGCTATCCCAAAAGTCCGCCATACCCACCCCCCAATCCCCTACCCACCCACTCCCCCTTTTTGGCCCTGGGGTTCCCCTGTACTGGGGCATATACAGTTTGCAAATCCAATGGGCCTCTCTTTGCAGTGATGGCCGACTAGGCCATCTTTTGATACATATGCAGCTAGAGTCAAGAGCTCCGGGGTACTGGTTAGTTCATAATGTTGTTCCACCTATAGGGTTGCAGATCCCTTTAGCTCCTTAGGTACTTTCTCTAGCTCCTCCACTGGGGGTCGTGTGACCCATCCAATAGCTGACTGCACTCACTACTTTTCTTTGAGGACAGAAACCTACTATAAGTCCCTGGAAGCAGGATGGGTTGGCCATGTTAGCAGGTTTCCCTTTTTTCCTCCCTCCCTCCCTCCCTCCCTCCCTCCTTCCCTTCCCTTCCCTTCCCTTCCCTTCCCTTCCCTTCCCTTCCCTTCCCTTCCCTTCCCTTCCCTTCCCTTCCCTTCCTTCCTTCCTTCCTTCCTTCCGACAGAGTCTCATGTAACCCAAACTGGCTTCAGACTCGCTATGTAGCCAAGGATGACTTTGAACTTGTAATCCTTTTGCCTCCCAAGTGCTTTGATTACAGACTGCCACAGCTGCCTTACATCTTGCTAGGGAGGATGAACGAAGGGCTTCCTGCAGACTAAGTAAGCATTCTACCAAGTGAGCTACATCCTGAAATGCATTTTCTTGGTTGTCCCATTTCCTGACAGTTGGCTGCTGAGGGTACAACCTCAAGAGGCTCCTGGATGGGACTGAGGATGCTCTACAGGCAGAAGGCACAGGGGACTGAAGGAGACGCTGACTGGGGTCTTTCCAGCTCTGCTAACCTGGATGTGAACTGTTCTAGCCTGGTTCAGAGGAGTGCTGGCTCCCTGAATGGCTGGCTCAGCTTCCAGTGCCCTCGGGCCACAGGCTAATGAAAAGCAGACCCTTGCTCGCCAGGCCTGCCTGCCCCTCCTTGGCAGCAGAGATAAAAACCTAATGGCATGATGGCAAACTCACCAGGAAAACAAAATTATCAGGGCTGAGCTGAGGCAGCAGACCGTATCTGCTTTGTACTATAAAATAACATAACCGGATGACCCCCTCATTTGCCAAGGGGATGACTGGCTGCAAAGGGCCAGGCCTGGCGCCAAAGTTCCCGGCCACCACACTTTGATGGCTCTTTTCTTCCCTCTCCCCTCAAGTACCTGGGTCTAGGAGACAAGCCTGTAATGATGTGGCTTTTATCACTACACTAATTGCAGATTCTTATCAGGGAGAGGCCCTCTGACTGCTTCCTGTGTACATGAGCTGATGAGAACACACACACCCTCATTTACAACAAACACCCAAATTCTCAGAACCCCCCCCCCTCCATCGTAGAGGAAAGACGGAGGGTCTCACCTGTGGCACCACTGAACTCTCTCAGCCATTTACAAAATGGCATTTAATTGCATCAAAGATGTGTTTTGAAATACCATCAGAAGCAGAGGATCAGTGATAGTTGATTGAGCGACACATCTGTCAGGCGAGCCTAATCATCTTGGAAGACTTTCTCAAGTGTCGGGGCTTTCTCGATTTTCTCGCTCCCTCTACTTCCTGTAAGATTTACTATTTACCAAGCATACACTGAACTGAAGCCCAAGAGAGGATCTAGAGAAAGATCTGTGAGTAAAACAGATACGTTCTCTGCCACATTCCTGGCCACCTGCTCTCAACCTCTAGTGCCCTCAATAGAAAACCCCCAGTTTGGCATTAGGTGCATTGCTCTCCAAAATAAAGATGATTCATTATATTGTACTTTGCTGCTAGGTGTGACTATGAGAGAACTTACAGAAGGTTTATTGTCTAGAAGCTTCTAAAAGCTGTTAACCAAGGTAACGAAGCCCACCATTTCCTTCAGTTTCCTGGTTGGGGATTAGGATTTGGACCTGATGGCTGGAGCTTGAGCAGCTACATAAAACCAAGAGGTAGAAGTCCTATGGATGCTCTCTGGTAGATGAGCCATCTGGAAAAGAGGCTGCAACTGTAAGCACACTTTGGAAATCAAGCACACACCTACACTACGCTCAGCATCCCCAGTGTCTGAGGACTTACTCAAAAGCAACAAAAATCTATATCTACACAGATGGTCATAACAGCCTTTTGCATCATGGGTCCAAATTTCAAACAACCTAAATGACTTTCGGTTGGCATTCCTTCTAGGCTCCCCCCCCCTCCGCCCCCCAGTGACTGGTAATAGCCAGGTGTGCCTGACTCAGGATAAAAGGGGCTGCTTGCCCCTTCCTCTCTCTTGCACTCTTTTCTTCTCCTCTTGCCTTTGTTCCCTGACTTTCTTCCCCCTCTCTCCCTATTCCCCCACTCT